>NW_024059464.1:45000-267437 GCF_016432855.1 Salvelinus namaycush | reverse complement strand
TATAGAGAGAGATAGATTATATATATAGAGAGAGACAGAGATAGATTATATAGAGAGACAGAGAGAGATAGATTATATAGAGAGACAGAGAGAGATAGATTATATAGAGAGAGAGACAGAGAAAGATTATATAGACAGAGATAGATATATTATATAGAGAGAGAGACATATAGATTATATAGAGAGAGAGACAGAGATAGATTATAGAGAGAGAGAGAGAGAGAGAGAGAGAGAGAGAGAGAGATTATATAGAGAGAGAGACGGAGAGAGATAGATTATATAGAGAGAGAGACGGAGAGAGATAGATTATATAGAGAGAGAGACAGAGATAGATTATATATATAGAGAGAGAGAGATTATATAGAGAGAGCGACAGAGATAGATTATATAGAGAGAGAGACAGAGAGAGATATATTATATAGAGAGAGAGACAGAGATAGATTATATAGAGAGAGAGACAGAGAGAGAGATTATATAGAGAGAGAGACGGAGAGAGAGATTATATAGAGAGAGAGACAGAGAGAGATAGATTATATAGAGAGAGAGAGAGAGATAGATAGATTATATAGAGAGAGCGACAGAGATTATATAGAGAGAGCGACAGAGATAGATTATATAGAGAGAGAGACAGATAGATTATATAGAGAGAGAGACAAAGATAGATTATATAGAGAGAGAGACAGAGAAAGATTATATAGAGAGACAGAGAGAGAGAGATTTTATATAGAGAGAGAGACAGAGATATATTATATAGAGAGATAGAGAGAGAGAGATTATATAGAGAGAGAGACAGAGAAAGATTATATAGACAGAGATATATATATTATATAGAGAGAGAGACATATAGATTATATAGAGAGAGAGACGGAGAGAGATAGATTATATAGAGAGAGAGACGGAGAGAGATAGATTATATAGAGAGAGAGACAGAGATAGATTATATAGAGAGAGAGACAGAGAGAGAGATTATATATAGAGAGAGACAGAGAGAGATAGATTATATAGAGAGAGAGACAGAGATAGATAGATTATATAGAGAGAGCGACAGAGATTATATAGAGAGAGCGACAGAGATAGATTATATAGAGAGAGAGACAGATAGATTATATAGAGAGAGAGACAAAGATAGATTATATAGAGAGAGAGACAGAGAAAGATTATATAGAGAGACAGAGAGAGATAGACTATATATAGAGAGATACAGAGATAGATTATATATATAGAGAGAGAGAGAGATTATATAGAGAGAGAGACAGAGAAAGATTATATAGACAGAGATATATATATTATATAGAGAGAGAGAGACATATAGATTATATAGAGAGAGAGACGGAGAGAGATAGATTATATAGAGAGAGAGACGGAGAGAGATAGATTATATAGAGAGAGAGACAGAGATAGATTATATATATAGAGAGAGAGAGATTATATAGAGAGAGCGACAGAGATAGATTATATAGAGAGAGAGACAGAGATAGATTATATATATATATATAGAGAGAGAGAGAGATTATATAGAGAGAGAGACAGAGATAGATTATATAGAGAGAGAGACAGCGAGAGATAGATTATATAGAGAGAGAGACAGAGATAGATTATATAGAGAGAGAGACAGAGATAGATTATATATATATATAGAGAGAGATTATATAGAGAGAGCGACAGAGATAGATTATATAGAGAGAGAGACAGAGAGAGATAGATTTTATAGAGAGAGAGACAGAGATAGATTATATATATATATATAGAGAGAGAGATAGATTATATATAGAGAGAGACAGAGATAGATTATATATAGAGAGAGAGACAGAGAGAGAGAGACAGAGATAGATTATATAGAGAGACAGAGAGAGATAGATTATATAGAGAGAGAGACAGAGAAAGATTATATAGACAGAGATAGATATATTATATAGAGAGAGAGACATATAGATTATATAGAGAGAGAGACAGAGATAGATCATATAGAGAGAGAGACAGATTATATATATAGAGAGAGACAGAGATAGATTATAGAGAGAGAGAGAGAGAGAGATTATATAGAGAGAGAGACGGAGAGAGATAGATTATATAGAGAGAGAGACGGAGAGAGATAGATTATATAGAGAGAGAGACAGAGATAGATTATATATATAGAGAGAGAGAGATTATATAGAGAGAGCGACAGAGATAGATTATATAGAGAGAGAGACAGAGAGAGATATATTATATAGAGAGAGAGACAGAGATAGATTATATAGAGAGAGAGACAGAGAGAGAGATTATATAGAGAGAGAGACGGAGAGAGAGATTATATATAGAGAGAGACAGAGAGAGATAGATTATATAGAGAGAGAGACAGAGATAGATAGATTATATAGAGAGAGCGACAGAGATTATATAGAGAGAGCGACAGAGATAGATTATATAGAGAGAGAGACAGATAGATTATATAGAGAGAGAGACAAAGATAGATTATATAGAGAGAGAGACAGAGAAAGATTATATAGAGAGACAGAGAGAGATAGATTTTATATAGAGAGAGAGACAGAGATATATTATATAGAGAGATAGAGAGAGAGAGATTATATAGAGAGAGAGACAGAGAAAGATTATATAGACAGAGATATATATATTATATAGAGAGAGAGACATATAGATTATATAGAGAGAGAGACGGAGAGAGATAGATTATATAGAGAGAGAGACGGAGAGAGATAGATTATATAGAGAGAGAGACAGAGATAGATTATATAGAGAGAGAGACAGAGAGAGAGATTATATAGAGAGAGAGACGGAGAGAGAGATTATATATAGAGAGAGACAGAGAGAGATAGATTATATATAGAGAGAGACAGAGATAGATAGATTATATAGAGAGAGCGACAGAGATTATATAGAGAGAGCGACAGAGATAGATTATATAGAGAGAGAGACAGATAGATTATATAGAGAGAGAGACAAAGATAGATTATATAGAGAGAGAGACAGAGAAAGATTATATAGAGAGACAGAGAGAGATAGACTATATATAGAGAGATACAGAGATAGATTATATAGAGAGAGAGAGATTATATAGAGAGAGAGACAGAGAAAGATTATATAGACAGAGATATATATATTATATAGAGAGAGAGACATATAGATTATATAGAGAGAGAGACGGAGAGAGATAGATTATATAGAGAGAGAGACGGAGAGAGATAGATTATATAGAGAGAGAGACAGAGATAGATTATATATATAGAGAGAGAGAGATTATATAGAGAGAGCGACAGAGATAGATTATATAGAGAGAGAGACAGAGAGAGATAGGTTATATAGAGAGAGAGACAGAGATAGATTATATATATATATATAGAGAGAGAGAGATTATATAGAGAGAGAGACAGAGATAGATTATATAGAGAGAGAGACAGCGAGAGATAGATTATATAGAGAGAGAGACAGATTATATATATAGAGAGAGACAGAGATAGATTATAGAGAGAGAGAGAGAGAGAGATTATATAGAGAGAGAGACGGAGAGAGATAGATTATATAGAGAGAGAGACGGAGAGAGATAGATTATATAGAGAGAGAGACAGAGATAGATTATATATATAGAGAGAGAGAGATTATATAGAGAGAGCGACAGAGATAGATTATATAGAGAGAGAGACAGAGAGAGATATATTATATAGAGAGAGAGACAGAGATAGATTATATAGAGAGAGAGACAGAGAGAGAGATTATATAGAGAGAGAGACGGAGAGAGAGATTATATATAGAGAGAGACAGAGAGAGATAGATTATATAGAGAGAGAGACAGAGATAGATAGATTATATAGAGAGAGCGACAGAGATTATATAGAGAGAGCGACAGAGATAGATTATATAGAGAGAGAGACAGATAGATTATATAGAGAGAGAGACAAAGATAGATTATATAGAGAGAGAGACAGAGAAAGATTATATAGAGAGACAGAGAGAGATAGATTTTATATAGAGAGAGAGACAGAGATATATTATATAGAGAGATAGAGAGAGAGAGATTATATAGAGAGAGAGACAGAGAAAGATTATATAGACAGAGATATATATATTATATAGAGAGAGAGACATATAGATTATATAGAGAGAGAGACGGAGAGAGATAGATTATATAGAGAGAGAGACGGAGAGAGATAGATTATATAGAGAGAGAGACAGAGATAGATTATATAGAGAGAGAGACAGAGAGAGAGATTATATAGAGAGAGAGACGGAGAGAGAGATTATATATAGAGAGAGACAGAGAGAGATAGATTATATATAGAGAGAGACAGAGATAGATAGATTATATAGAGAGAGCGACAGAGATTATATAGAGAGAGCGACAGAGATAGATTATATAGAGAGAGAGACAGATAGATTATATAGAGAGAGAGACAAAGATAGATTATATAGAGAGAGAGACAGAGAAAGATTATATAGAGAGACAGAGAGAGATAGACTATATATAGAGAGATACAGAGATAGATTATATAGAGAGAGAGAGAGAGAGATTATATAGAGAGAGAGACAGAGAAAGATTATATAGACAGAGATATATATATTATATAGAGAGAGAGACATATAGATTATATAGAGAGAGAGACGGAGAGAGATAGATTATATAGAGAGAGAGACGGAGAGAGATAGATTATATAGAGAGAGAGACAGAGATAGATTATATATATAGAGAGAGAGAGATTATATAGAGAGAGCGACAGAGATAGATTATATAGAGAGAGAGACAGAGAGAGATAGGTTATATAGAGAGAGAGACAGAGATAGATTATATATATATATATAGAGAGAGAGAGATTATATAGAGAGAGAGACAGAGATAGATTATATAGAGAGAGAGACAGCGAGAGATAGATTATATAGAGAGAGAGACAGAGATAGATTATATAGAGAGAGAGACAGAGAGAGAGATTATATAGAGAGAGAGATGGAGAGAGAGATTATATAGAGAGAGAGACAGAGAGAGATAGATTATATAGAGAGAGAGACAGAGATAGATAGATTATATAGAGAGAGCGACAGAGATTATATAGAGAGAGCGACAGAGATAGATTATATAGAGAGAGAGACAGATAGATTATATAGAGAGAGAGACAAAGATAGATTATATAGAGAGACAGAGAGAGATAGATTATATATAGAGAGAGAGACAGAGATAGAGAGAGAGAAATTATATAGAGAGAGAGACAGAGAAAGATTATATAGACAGAGATATATATATTATATAGAGAGAGAGACATATAGATTATATAGAGAGAGACGGAGAGAGATAGATTATATAGAGAGAGAGACGGAGAGAGATAGATTATATAGAGAGAGAGACAGAGATAGATTATATATATAGAGAGAGAGAGATTATATAGAGAGAGCGACAGAGATAGATTATATAGAGAGAGAGACAGAGAGAGATAGATTATATAGAGAGAGAGACAGAGATAGATTATATATATATAGAGAGAGAGAGAGATAGATTATATAGAGAGAGAGACAGAGATAGATTATATATAGAGAGAGAGACAGAGAGAGAGAGACAGAGATAGATTATATAGAGAGACAGAGAGAGATAGATTATATAGAGAGAGAGACAGAGAAAGATTATATAGACAGAGATAGATATATTATATAGAGAGAGAGACATATAGATTATATAGAGAGAGAGACAGAGATAGATCATATATAGAGAGAGACATATTATATAGAGAGAGAGAGACCGAGATAGATTATAGAGAGAGAGAGACAGAGAGAGAGAGAGAGATTATATAGAGAGAGAGACGGAGAGAGATAGACTATATAGAGAGAGAGACGGAGAGAGATAGATTATATAGAGAGAGAGAGATTATATAGAGAGAGCGACAGAGATAGATTATATAGAGAGAGAGACAGAGAGAGATATATTATATAGAGAGAGAGACAGAGATAGATTATATAGAGAGAGAGATTATATAGAGAGAGAGACGGAGAGAGAGATTATATAGAGAGAGAGACAGAGAGAGATAGATTATATAGAGAGAGAGACAGAGATAGATAGATTATATAGAGAGAGCGACAGAGATAGATTATATAGAGAGAGAGACAGATAGATTATATAGAGAGAGAGACAAAGATAGATTATATAAAGAGAGAGACAGAGAAAGATTATATAGAGAGACAGAGAGAGATAGATTATATATAGAGAGAGAGAGACAGAGATAGAGAGAGAGAGATTATATAGAGAGAGAGACAGAGAAAGATTATATAGACAGAGATATATATATTATATAGAGAGAGAGACATATAGATTATATAGAGAGAGAGACGGAGAGAGATAGATTATATAAAGAGAGAGACGGAGAGAGATAGATTATATAGAGAGAGAGACAGAGATAGATTATATATAGAGAGAGAGAGAGATTATATAGAGAGAGCGACAGAGATAGATTATATAGAGAGAGAGACAGAGAGAGATAGATTATATAGAGAGAGAGACAGAGATAGATTATATATATATAGAGAGAGAGAGATAGATTATATAGAGAGAGAGACAGAGATAAATTATATATAGAGAGAGACAAAGATAGATTATATAGAGAGAGAGACAGAGAAAGATTATATAGAGAGACAGAGAGAGATAGATTATATATAGAGAGAGAGACAGAGATAGATTATATAGAGAGACAGAGAGAGATAGATTATATAGAGAGAGACAGAGAAAGATCATATAGACAGAGATAGATATATTATATAGAGAGAGAGACATATAGATTATATATAGAGAGAGACAGAGATAGATCATATAGAGAGAGAGACAGATTATATAGAGAGAGAGACAGAGATAGATTATATAGAGAGAGAGACAGAGAGAGAGAGATTATATAGAGAGAGAGACAGAGAGAGAGAGATTATATAGAGAGAGAGACGGAGAGAGATAGATTATATAGAGAGAGAGACAGAGAGAGATAGAGATTATATAGAGAGAGAGACAGAGATAGATTATATATATAGAGAGAGAGAGATTATATAGAGAGAGCGACAGAGATGGATTATATAGAGAGAGAGACAGAGAGAGAGAGATTATATAGAGAGAGAGACAGAGATATATTATATAGAGAGAGAGACAGAGAGAGAGATTATATATAGAGAGAGACAGAGATAGATCATATAGAGAGAGAGACAGATTATATAGAGAGAGAGACAGAGATAGATTATATAGAGAGAGAGACAGAGAGAGAGAGATTATATAGAGAGAGAGACAGAGAGAGAGAGATTATATAGAGAGAGAGACGGAGAGAGATAGATTATATAGAGAGAGAGACAGAGAGAGATAGAGATTATATAGAGAGAGAGACAGAGATAGATTATATATATAGAGAGAGAGAGATTATATAGAGAGAGCGACAGAGATGGATTATATAGAGAGAGAGACAGAGAGAGATAGATTATATAGAGAGAGAGACAGAGATAGATTATATAGAGAGAGAGACAGAGAGAGAGATTATATAGAGAGAGAGACGGAGAGAGAGATTATATAGAGAGAGAGACAGAGAGAGATAGATTATATAGAGAGAGAGACAGAGATAGATAGATTATATAGAGAGAGCGACAGAGATTATATAGAGAGAGCGACAGAGATAGATTATATAGAGAGAGAGACAGATAGATTATATAGAGAGAGAGACAGATAGATTATATAGAGAGAGAGACAGAGAGAGAGAGATATTATATAGAGAGAGAGACAGAGATAGATTATATAGAGAGACAGAGAGAGAGAGGTTATATGTACACTACCATTCAAAAGTTTGGGGTCACTTAGAAATGTCCTTGTTTTTGAAAGAAAAGCACATTTTTTGTCCATTAAAATAGCATCAAATTGATCAGAAATAGAGTGTAGACATTGTTAATGTTGTAAATGACTATTGTAGCTGGAAACGGCTGATTTTTTTATGGAATATCTACATAGGTGTACAGAGGCCCATTATCAGCAACCATCACTCCTGTGTTCCAGTTGCATGTGGTGTTAGCTAATCCAAGTTTATAATTTTAAAAGGCTAATTGATCATTAGAAAACCTTTTTGTGCACCGGGGCCTCTCAGTCTTTCTATTCTGGTTAGAGCCAGTTTGCGCAGTTCTGTGAAAGGAGTAGTACACAGCGTTGTACGAGATCTTCAGTTTCTTGGCAGTTTCTTTCATGGAATAGAAAGAAATTTCATTTCTCAGAACAAGAATAGACTGACAAGTTTCAGAAGAAAAGTCTTTGTTTCTGTCCATTTTGAGCCTGTAATCAAACACACAAATGCTGACGCTCCAGATGCTCAACCCTTCTAAAGAAGGCCAGTTGTATTGCTTCTTTAATTAGCACAACAGTTTTCAGCTGTGCTAACATAATTGCAAAAGGGTTTTCTAATGATCAATTAGCCTTTTAAAATGATAAACTTGGATTAGCTAACGCAACGTGCCATTGGAACACAGGAGTGATGATTGCTGATAATGAGCCTCTGTATGCCTATGTAGATATTCCATAAAAAATCAACCGTTTCCAGCTACAATAGTCATATACAACATTAACAATGTCTACACTGTATTTCTGATCAATTTGATCAGTTTAATGGACCAAAAATGTGCTTTTCTTTCAAAAACAAGGACATTTCTAAGTGACCCCAAACTTTTGAGCAAAAAGACAGAGATAGATTATATATATATATATAGAGAGACAGAGAGAGAGAGAGATTATATAGAGAGAGACAGAGAGAGATATATTTACATTTACATTTACATTTAAGTCATTTAGCAGACGCTCTTATCCAGAGCGACTTACAAATTGGTAATATATATATATATTATATATAGAGAAAGACAGAGATTATATATAGAGCGGGACAGACAGAGAGAGCGAGGTTATATAGAGAGAGAGAGATAGCAGCGTGTTTATCAAGACTCAGGAGCCTGTCACTGTCTAAGTGGCCCTGCTCTTTGATATTCCTGGCTTTGACCCTCACTGGAGTAGTAGGTCAAACTCTCCATCCTGACCTTTGACCTCAGTGCTATTCCTCACCACACACTCTCCCCGTCCCCTTATCCTACTCCTATCCGCCTGCATCGATATCTGTTAAGGCTGTTGGCAAATTCTCTGGACCATAATGTTGTCTCAATCTCCCCTCCACGTTGTCAGAACGCCACCACGCTGCTGAACCGAGCCCGCAGCTTGTACGCCAAGCCCCAGGTCCACCCACGCTCTCACCCACCCATCTCTGATTCACCAAGCTTGCCTCATTCTAAAACGCACACATTTGCTCCACCAAGTTTTGCGATGGCTTGCAGATGGGCAGCGATTAATCAGAGAGGTAACTGTGAAGTAGTTTGCAATTAGACGGGAAGCTCTGAAGCATGCTAAATGAATCAGAAAATGAGAGACAGTACGTGTCCTGTAATTGGCTGACTCCCATGCAGCAGGTGCCAGCCTACTCGACTGTGGAACAAGGTATTTAAGTCACATTAGCCGGTATAAAAATATTCCTTGATATGGAACAGTTCGATTTTCTGCTTGTTTTCACTGCCGATGTCACCGCCAGCCCGTCCGCCTCGCAGTGCAATTACGACAGGCGCCACCGTGCAGGAAATGGGCTCTCCGCGATGCGTACGCCACGCCACCTCGTCGGAAAAATGCATGGAGGGAGGAAACAAAACGCAGCGTGGCAGGAAGTGGCGAGTCATTAGCGCTCCCTGGAATGAGAGGGAGTCCCTTTGTTTCATGTCACCTGCACATACTAATGGTGTTCTCACTGCCATCTGTCAACAGCCATGTTGGAACCTCCGTATTCTCCATTGTAGGCGGGCATGTGTCTATTCCAGAGCTAATGTTGGTCTTGGAGGGCCGAAACACTTCTGCTTTTCATCCTCTTCTAATGAAGGACTAATTCAGACCTGGGACTCCAGGGGACTGCAATTAACTTCCATGTGGAAGCAGAAAGCACAAGTGTTTCGGCCCTCTAGCCCTGGTCTATTCTGTGCATGGAGGACTATGTCTGTGTGTTTGCATCTAGACCGTTATATTTAATTCTGTATCAACGTGTAAGCAGCATGAGTGTATGAAGCTTAGCTTTGAGCCAGGTCTCTTCAGGTCTGTTTCCGAAGTCAGAAACCCTCCTCGGGGGTCCCCAACCACCGACACCTCTCAGACAAACAGGAAAAACAGGAGAGAAATTCAAAATGTATGTATCACTGTGGAGTGGGGGGGGGGGGTGGACTGGGGGAGTGTGGGGTGGGGGGTTGGGGCTGGTTTGCCAGTTCTTGAGCTTGTTGGCTACAAGAAAGTCCCTTTTTTGTGAAGGTTGCAAAAGCCAGGCTCTTTCAGGTCTATGGAAGAAGAGGAGAGATATAGTGATGTAGAGGTAGAGGTAGATAATTCCCTTGGCTGTACGCTGCAGATCTAGCTTTATAGTGTACTGCCTACGTGCCACACATACAGGAGGAGCAAAGCAGAGCGCAGTGTAGTGGGAGGACTAACCCAGGCTGAGGGACCGCTGAGGCCCCCAGCTCTCCTCTACATGCAGCTCCTGCTCTCTGCCTGCCTACTCTGATGTCTTCATCAGCCAGGCCTGAAGAGCCAGCCTCACCGGCGTGCTGGACTGTGCACATGGACATACACACATCATAAACAGGGTGTGAATGTGTTGTTCTCTAATTGAGAACTCTACGAAGATAAAATAAGCTCTCCAGCCAATGAGAAAACAGGCTGTTTAAAAACCAATGTCATGCATTGATTTTCCTGGTAATGAGTTAATGGGGCCACACACATACACATATACACACACACACATATACACACACACACACATTCATGCATAGACTGGAGTACAAATCTAACCTACACCAGTGTGTATGTCAAGGGAACATTGTACTGTTCTTACTGTGTCTAAACTCCTAATAGTGAGAGGTTGTCTTCACTACTTCCACATCAGTACATACACAGATACACCCACCAAACCCCTGCAGAGAGGATAAACAGATTCATTTGAACTGTATCGGTGAGTTAACAGGATGTTGAGGAGTACCTGATGGTCTGCCTATGTTCTAGCTACCGTTTATCTACACACACACACACCAAGTAAAAGAGTCTACCACAAATTACATCAACAGAGAAAAATCTACCTGATTTAATTTCCCTGACTTGTCTGTGTGACTAGTGTTTGTGTCTCTTGTGAGGGGAAAGATACACGCTGCTACATTGTGTCTAAATGATACATTTGCGGAGAGAGTAGAGCTTTGGGGCATTACCAGGAAGGTGGGGCTTTATGGAAAGGTTCATCTGTAGGGTCCTTACAGGAGGAAAACCTGGATCATGGCATGGGATCCCCCCCAGTTTAGTCCATCTGGCATGGAGTCTCTGGGAGTCTTTGCCCCCCACCCCTCAACACCCTACTTACTCCCCTCAGCCAATCCTGGTCCTTCGAGACGGATCCTTCCAGGAACTTGGTAAACAATGTCTAAATCACACTGCCAACTCTCAGCCTGTCATGAAGAGTGTCACCCTAGATGTACCACTCCTTTTATCCTTGCCTTCCTCCTCCTCCTACCCCTCCTCCTCCTCTCCCTCCTCCTCCGCCTGATCCCATTTCATAGTGTAACCAGCAGAGAAGTTTATCACAATCTCAGCACTGGCCCAGACCCAAAGCAACGCAGGCAGGCCCCAGTCGGCTGAACTTATCCTGTAAACTCTCAACCTTTCCTGGGCTTCCTCTCCAGCTATTCCTGTATGATTTTCTAGATGGAATTCTATATTCAGCAGATGCTCGCCTTACAAAGCAAAGTGTACATGTCAAAGCACATTCAGTGCCTGGAACGATAAGCGTAGATTACGAGCCGTTTGCCAGCCAGAGCCTGTTTCAAAGCTAAGCATCCATAAGCCAGGGAGCGCTGCGACAATGTCCCCTGAGTCGAAAAGGCAATTGGATTAATTTTATTTTACTTTTCTTTTTTGGTGCCATTAAGCATGCTAATGAGTAATGCTGTCTGCCTCAGCCAAGAGACTTAAGGTGATGCGTAGCTGTCACTAGCACACCAATTACTTTAGCCCTGGCAAGACCTCTCATTTTACTTTCAGTCTCCCTTCCTCCCTTTCTTTCTCCTTCCTCTTCTCCTTCCCCACCTTCCCTATTTTGTTCAGTATCAGGAGTTAATACGATTGGGCTCTTATCAGGCTGTGGGTGTGCTGGTCACAGTGTGGTCCCAGATGTCTCACTATCCTGGCCCCTCCAGCTCAGCACCGTGTCTCTGGGGTTGGGGAAAGGTGATCATAGCAGGACGGCAGGGTGGGGTTAGGGAGGGGACACTATCTTACAGACAGTAGTTTGGTTGGTGTCAGTTGGACTCACAAGCTGGAATTCAATCGAACCAACCATTGTGATGTTTCAAGGAGGCTTTGTCGTACAAACTACTGTTCGCGTGCACACACGTCTTACCTGCATGAGGAGTCTACCATCTACCACTTAATGGCCACATCAACTCTTAATCTTTACCAGGTACAGCTAGAGAAGGATTGGCCACCCCTCTGAGCCTGGTTTCTTTTTTAGGTATATATCTTCTCTTTCTAGGAGTTTTTCCACTGTGCTTCTGCCTCTTCATTGCTTGCTCTGTGGGGTTTTAGGCCGGGTATCTATAAAGCACTTGGTGACAACTGCTGATGTAAAAAGAGCTTTATAAAATAAATGGCATTGATTGATTGATTTTTTAAAAGATATCAATAACCATTTTGTGAGTTCATTTTACTATGGGTAAAATGATCTAGGCCTACTTTGTAAACACATGTAGTTAACTGCAGTGTGAATCTTATTGAGCCCACCAACTGAGATAGGTGGTGTGGTTTTGCTGGTGGGATAGTGAGAAGACAGTGGTTCCCCAATGTGTTTTAAATATATATATATATTTAACAAGGCAAGTTAAGAACAAAGGCAAGTTAAGGCAAGTTAAGAACAAATTCTTATTTACAATGACAGCCTACCCCGGACGACGCTGGGCCAATTGTGCGCCGCCCTATGGGACTCCCAATCACAGCCGGATGTGATGCAGCCTGGATTTGAACCAGGTACTGCAGTGACGCCTCTAGCACTGAGATACAGTGTCTTAGACCACTGCGCCACTCGGGAGCAGTGGTGTCTGTCCGTATAGACCACGTCTGTCTGACCAGGTAAACTTAGCTGTTGTGTCTGGCCCTGGTCTTACAGCAGCCCGTTGCTGGGGCGATGACAGGTATGACGCTCCATGTCATGTGAGCAGAGAGCGTACAGTTGAAGTCCGAAGTTTACATACACCTTAGCCAAATACATTTAAGCTCAATTTTTCGCAATTCCTGACATTTAATCCAAGTAAAAAATTCCCTGTTTTAGGTCAGTTAGGATCACCACTTTATTTTAAGAATGTGAAATGTCAGAATAATAGTAGAGAGTGATTTATTTCAGCTTTCATTTCTTTCATCACATTCCCAGTGGGTCAAAAGTTTACATACACTCAATTAGTATTTGGTAGCATTGCCTTTAAGATGTTTAACTTGGCTCAAACGTTTCGGGTAGCCTTCCACAAGCTTCTTATAATAAGTTGGGTGAATTTTGGCCCATTCCTCCTGGCAGAGCTGGTGTAACTGAGTCAGGTTTGTAGGCCTGCTTGCTCGCACACGCTTTTACAGTTCTGCCCACACATTTTCTATAGGATTGAGATCAGGGCTTTGTGATGGTCACTCCAATACCTTGACTTTGTTGTCCTTAAGCCATTTTGCCACAACTTTGGAAGTATGCTTGGGGTCATTGTCCATTTGGAAGACCCATTTGCGACCAAGATTTAACTCCCTGACTGATGTCTTGAGATGTTGCTTCGATATATCCACATAATTTTCCTCCTCATGATGCCATCTTTTTTGTGAAGTGCACCAGTCCCACCTGCAGCAAAGCACCTCGACAACATCATGCTGCCACCCCCGTTCTTCACGGTTGGGATGGTGTTCTTCGGCTTGCAAGCCTCCCCCTTTTTCCTCCAAACATAACAATTCTCATTATGGCCAAACAGTTCTATTTTTGTTTCATCAGACAAGAGGACATTTCTCCAAAAAGTACCATCTTTGTCCCCATGTGCAGTTGCAAACTGTAGTCTGGCTTTTTTATGGCGGTTTTGGAGCAGTGGCTTCTTCTTCGCTGATCGGCCTTTCAGGTAATGTCGATATAGGACTCGTTTTACTGTGGATATAGAAATGTTTGTACCTGTTTCCTCCAGCATCTTCACAAAGTCCTTTGATGTTCTCCTGGGATTGATTTGCACTTTTTAAACCAAAGTACGTTCATCTCTAGGAGACAGAACGCGTCTCCTTCCTGAGCGGTATGACGGCTGTGTGGTCCCATGATGTTTATACTTGTGTACTATTGTTTGTACAGATGAACGTGGTACCTTCAGGCGTTTGGAAATTGCTCCCAATGATGAACCAGACTTGTGGAGGTCTACAAGTTTTTTTTTCTGATCTCTTGGCTGATTTCTTTAGATTTTCCCATGATGTCAAGCAAAGAGGCACTGAGTTTGAAGGTAGGTCTTGAAATTCATCCACAGGTACACCTCCAATTGACTCAAATGATGTCAATTAGCCTATCAGAAGCTTCAAAAGCCATGACATCATTTTCTGGAATTTTCCAAGCTGTTTAAAGGCACAGTCAACTCAGTGTATGTAAACTTCTGACCCACCAGAATTGTGATACAGTGAATTATAAGTGAAATAATCTGTCTGTAAACAATTGTTGGAAAAATTACTTGTGTAATGCACAAACCGACTAACCGACTTGCCAAAACTATAGTTTGTTAACAAGAAATTTGTGGAGTGGTTGAAAAACGAGTTTTAATGACTCCAACCTAAGTGCATGTAAACTTCCGACTTCAACTGTAAGTGCTAAATGTGACATATCAGCTCTGCTGTCTACTCAGAGGGGAAGGGTCTGGAACATTCCACTCTACTCCTACAGTGGCTGGGGTGTATTAATATTCCTCCACTCTACTCCTACAGTACCTGTGTTGTATTAACATTCCTCCACTCTACTCCTACAGTAGCTGGGGTGTATTAACATTCCTCCACTCTACTCCTACAGTAGCTGGGGTGTATTAACATTCCTCCACTCTACTCCTACAGTAGCTGGGGTGTATTAACATTCCTCCACTCTACTCCTACAGTAGCTGGGGTGTATTAACATTCCTCCACTCTACTCCTACAGTAGCTGGGGTATATTAACATTCCTCCACTCTACTCCTACAGTAGCTGGGGTGTATTAACATTCCTCCACTCTACTCCTACAGCAGCTGGGGTGTATTAACATTCCCCCACTCTACTCCTACAGTAGCTGGGGTGTATTAATAGTCCTCCACTCTACTCCTACAGTAGCTGGGGTGTATTAATAGTCCTCCACTCTACTCCTACAGTAGCTGGGGTGTATTAATAGTCCTCCACTCTACTCCTACAGTAGCTGGGGTGTATTAACAGTCCTCCACTCTACTCCTACAGTAGCTGGGGTGTATTAATTAGTGAACACCGTACATTTTGTAACGGAGACAAGCCTTTCTTATTGGATTAGTTCAGGTCAGTCCGTCTGCGTTTCAGCCTAGTGAATTTACCCCTGTTCTCCTGCACCGGTTAAACACGGTTACCCTGAAAGACACAGAGTTTGTAGGTGTAACTGAAGAGTGCAGTGATTTGGCTGCTCTGTGAGGATGTTAACATGCTATATTAAAGGTGTGTGTGTGTGTGTGTGTGTGTGTGTGTGTGTGTGTGTGTGTGTGTGTGTGTGTGTGTGTGTGTGTGTGTGTGTGTGTGTGTGTGTGTGTGTGTGTGTGTGTGTGTGTGTGTGTGTGTTTTCCAGCTCAATGACACACTTTTCCCCTTTCAGTGACACATCACACTGTCGTTGACCGTGTCGGACAGGGATGGCCCTTTTAACTACAGGCACCCTGAAGCAAACCTCTGGTTTAATTTATTTATAATCCCCAGTGGGAGGAAGCTGCTTATCCTGCCTGCCAGCCCGCCTGGTCTCTATTTCTACATTTAGGCTACTCCACCCCTCTGTCCTTCTGGCTATTAGCCTGCCAGCCCAGGTCCCTAAGCAACTCTGAGGACATACATTACACACAGTACCATACCTAGCCTAAACTACACCCCACCCCAGACTGGCCATAAGTCATGCCAGAGACCCTGTCCTAGTGGTGCCCACAGGTCAGGGGCAGTGCCAAAGGTGCTCTGAGTGACGTGGCACTCTGGCTGACCCCGGCTCTTGGCAGGGCAGCCTGTTTAATGAGATTAGCTGGGTAATGCTGACTCTGTGTCTGTTTCTCTCGCCGGGGCCTCTTTTTTTAGCCAGCTAAACGGGTTGTGCCAGCGTTCACGGGTCGAGAGCAGGACAAGCCCAACATGCCTACTGCCCGCCTGCCTGCTCGCCCGCCTGTCTTCCCAGGGCGTGACACAGGGGGCACTGGGCACTCAGGTATGGGTCTACCCCTGGTGGCCTGGGCTAGGATCAGACAGCGCTCTGCTCTCTCTCCCCCCACCTCCCTCTCTCTCCCCCCACCTCCCTCCAGCCCCCACAGGCAACCTCACGGCCAAGGAAGGACTCCAGGCTCCCATGTGTCCGTGTGATTGGCTCTGTGCATGGGAGCGTGCCATGCAAAGCTGCTCTCTGTACCACCCCGCAAAGACACACAGACTTACACCCCACCCAGCCACGAGCTATACACGCTCCACGGCTGTACGCTGGCTGGTAATACCCCTTCAGGACAGAGTCCACTTTGTCTCAGCCCTTTGTGTTGTGGAGGTTGAGACTCGTTGAGTAGCGTATTGGACAGGAGTGACACTAAATGGCCATTAAAGGGCTGTGACTCTGTGTCTGTGTGGGTGTTCAAGTCATCAGACAGACAGACAGTCTGGGCCTCCCATAGCTATAGAGGGGTCAGTTTCGGCGCTGCCCATGTCTGACAGCTCCTCAGACAGTGACAGCTCAGCCCAGCGTACCCAGCTCAGCCCGGCCGAAGGTGTGGATCAGGAACACCTGTGTGGCTCTGGCCCCGGGGCACAGACAGGGTCGAGTTCCACCCAAACAAACATCATCTTGTCACAGACTCATCTAAAGGGGGCCTGTGTGTGTGTGTGTGTGTGTGTGTGTGTGTGTGTGTGTGTGTGTGTGTGTGTGTGTGTGTGTGTGTGTGTGTGTGTGTGTGTGTGTGTGTGTGTGTGTGTGTGTGTGTGTGTGTGTGTGTGTGTGTGTGTGTGTGTGTGTGTGTGTGTGTGCGTGCGAGCGCATTGACGCTAAAGGAACTGGATGATCACATTACGTGGACAATATATCTACAATATCACCCAGTTGTCCTTCTGCTTCTCATTAGCAGTCATGTTCCCCCGGTCTGTTTCTCTTCCTCTATGTCCTCGTGGGAATGGGACGGATGGGTATGTCACACTCAGCCAAGAACAATATTTAGATATTTGAATTAGATTTATCATAATCTCTCTGTCATACACACACACACACACACACACACACACACACACACACACACACACACACACAGCTGTAAAAGGATAGAACTAATAGACACATAATGGGAAGGAAGTGGATTAAGACCCCCAAGCTCTAAAGAAAACAAATAGCTAACCTGCATAAAATCAGGTCAGGAGTATTTCACCCATATTGCATTATCCAGCTAACCATAAATGTTCCCAGGACATTGTGGAATGTTTTTGTTGTGTTGCCATTTGGTTTTGAAATAACATTACTACTAAATGCAGAATGTTATCTGACCATTTTTATAACATCAGTCAGGCAAGGGTGATGTTCCAGGAATGTTCTGACAACGTTGCCCCACATGGTTGCGTGGAAAACATTCAATTATATTAGTACTTTCTAAGAGACCATCTGATTTCCTGATTTGTGTTGTTGTTTTGGGGCTGCTGGGTAGGGGAAAGAGGAAGACTAAATCAAGGGTGAACTAATAACTGTCCATTCCATTTAGCTCTGCTGTCACCAGCTGCAGTCTGACATCAGTTTGAATCACAACACACCTTAATGTCTCCTGAAAATATTATTTGTGTGTGTGTCTGTTTGTGTGCATGTACCCCAGACCAGGTGCGGTCTGTGTCAGGGCGAGGTGCCCAGCCCTAGGCCTGTAGGGAGGCCGATCACAGTGTAACCCAACAGGGACACCAGGGCAGGATGGTCTCCAGCCATATGGTGGAGGTCCATGGGCAGCTCACCCCCAGCCAGCCTGGACCAGCCAGCCTGGACCCCACCACAACACTGGAGGCTGGCTGGGGGCCTTCTAGAGTCCTCAAACACCCATGGGCTTTCTCTCTCTCTCGCTCTCTCTGTCTCTCTCTCTCTCTCTCTCCCTCTCTCTCGCTCTCGCTCTCTCTCATGTGACAGAGAGAGAGAGACAGGCAGAGAGAAAGAGAGGGAAGGAGAGATTTAGTTAGAGACATGGATTGTGTGGGTGAGAGATGGGAAGAGAGTGTGAGATTGAGAAACACAAGAAAATAAGTCAGGAGAGAGGTGGAAGAACAGTGTGAGAGAGGGAGGAGTGAGTAGGATAGATATGTAGGTAGATAGATAGAGAGATGTTCCCTGTGGATGCTGTTGTAACATCACACCGGTGCGTCCCTGATGGGAGAAAACTGAGCGCTCTCCCTCGTTCACCTGGGGAAAAGAGAAGCATTCACAGGATGGAAAACACATGAGGAGATTGAGAGACGAGAGGAAAAAACACTATTCCCCCCAGAGCAGGAGTGGAGAAATTTCTGCTGGTGCAAACATTCTGCAGTCAGATAGCAGGAGAGAGAACCGAGAGAGTGGAGGAGTGTGGAGACTGAAGAGAATGAGTAAAAAGAGAGAAGGAGGGGAATGGTAAGAGGAGGGGAAAGTGAGATGAAAGGGTGGGAAAGAGGAGAGGATTGTGTTTGAACGGCTGAAGTGGTGTAGAGGTCAGAGTGGTGGATTTGTAACCATTTGGGTTTAAGCAGACAGGGCAGGGCTGCTGTAGACCATACTGTACAATGAGTCATCAGTAAAAATGATGCCCATCCATACAATGTCAACTTCACCTCCCCGTTACCATTGTGCCCTGTTCCTTATATAGTGCACTAATTTTGACCAGAGCCCTATGGACCCTGGTCAAAAGGAGTGCACTGCATAGGAAATAGGGTGCCATTTGAGACGTTCACCATGTTGTCCTTGACACTCGCTGATCCTTACCCCTCCCAAATATAAACCTGTCACTAGGGCAATCGACTCGGAGATGCATAACGATGGACGTTTGACCGGTGACAGACAACCGCGGTCAGTGGTGGGACACCCAACGTCCCCCTAATGTCCAAACGTCCCCCTAATGTCCAAACGTCCAAACGTCCCCCTAATGTCCAAACGTCCCCCTAATGTCCAAATGTCCCCGTAAGTGTGATCATTTCTTAAGTGCCGTGCCAGTGCACTGAAGGGATAGATGAGGCAGACGAGTGGGGCTTTGGTGGGGTGGGTAGGCTATAAGTGTGGGGTAACCTAAGTGTTAAATTTCAGATGCCACTGCAGCGTGGGGGTCACCGGAGTGGCCCTGATGGGGGTCAGATACGTGGGCGAGAAACGGGCGGTCACAGCCCCCCACCATCATAGCGGCCGTAAATACATAATACACTAACCGGTTGTAAAATACGAGGCAGCCATCTCTTCTTTCAGGATTGGATAGGAGGGAGGCAGTGTGGGCGGGAGTGGGTGGGAGGAGGAGGGGGGTACTTATCGGTTATGGAGGCGAAGACTGGGTTAGGGAGGGGGTTTTAACACACTACTTCAACCCTTGGGGGCTGTACAGTTGAAAGTCATTGCAGCAGGCGTGCAGAATCCTAGCAGCCCGTTGCTGTGTGGAGAGGGGGCATAGCCAAGCTATAAAAAGTGAAATCATATCACTTAGCAGCTGAGTGCAGATAAAGCCGTGTTTGAACTCGGAGGCATAAATTATACATTGTAAACAGAGCAGTGGGAGACCTTGGCTTAAATTATAACAGAGGGTAGTTTTTCTCCTCTCTCTCTCTCTCTTTCTCTCTCTCTCTCTCTCTCTCTTTCCATCTCTCTCACTCACTCTCTTCCTGTCTCACTCACTCACTCTCTTCCCGTCTCTCTCACTCTCACTCACTCTCTTCCCGTTTCTCTCTTTCACTCACTCTCTTCCCGTCTCTCTCTCTCTCACTCACTCACTTACTCATCACTCACTCACTCTTCTCCTCTCTCTCTCCCTCACTCACTCTATTCCCATCTCTCTCTTGCTCTCTCTCTAACACTCTCTCTCTCACTCTCTTCCCATCTCTCTCCCTCACTCACTCACTCTATTCCCATATCTCTCTCTCTCTTCCACACCAGCTTTGCTATGCTTCTTGATTATAGAGAAATGTCTCTTTCAAAGTTAATGTTTAATGTATCTCTCTTAACATTGTGATAATGCGCTGGGCTGATTTAACTGGGACGCCCCCACAGTAACGAGTAAACGTCTGCGTTGTGGAGACTCACCCCTCTTTGTGTATCAAATGCAGCGTGCTGATGGAAAAACTGAAATAATATTCTGCACGCCATCCCCTGACTCACACACACTTTTTCTCTCTCTCCCTCTTACACACACACATGCGCGTGTGCATGCAGGTAGCCTAGTGGTTAGAGCGTTGGACTAGTAACCCGAAAGGTTGCAAGATTGAATCCCCAAGCTGACAAGGTAAAAATCTGTTGTTCTGCCCCTGAACAAGGCAGTTAACCTACTGTTCCTAGGACGTCATTGAAAATAAGAATTTGTTCTTAACTGACTTGCATAGTTAAATAAAGGTGAAATAAACACACAAACACACACATGCAGTCAGTCCTTCCCCGGCTGTGTTATCTAAGACTGGTGTTTTACCTGTCAACGAGGAGGGGAGGGAGCAGGTTTACATGGCCTGATCAATAGGAGCTGCTGCAGGGTTAAAGTTAGGTATTTTTAAAGCGCTCTGTCCCTCCTGACAAGTGAGAAGGTATTGATCATTTTATTCTATTTGCCGTTTGCCTGCTCGGTCTCTCTCTGCTCTGCAGTCGATAGAGGGGGATTGAGAGGGTCAGTTTATCCTCTAACCCTCCCTCCTGCGTATGGGCCTGGCTGTGCCTGTTGTAACCCATGTCTCACATCCCTGATACAATTTTGATTATTTGCGAAGTGCTGCAGGGTCAGGGCCAATGTGTGTGTGTGTGTGTGTGTGTGTGTGTGTGTGTGTGTGTGTGTGTGTGTGTGTGTGTGTGTGTGTGTGTGTGTGTGTGTGTGTGTGTGTGTGTGTGTGTGGAACCGGCTGATGCTGTCAGATAAGGTCTTAAGCCCTGTTGGGGTGGCTGTCCTAGCCCTTGTTTAGCCGGTGCGTGTGCCCGTGTGTGCCCGTGTGTGTGTGCGTGGTGCTGGCTGATGCTGTCAGATAAGGTCTTAAGCCCTGTTGGCGTGGCTGTCCTAGCCCTTGTCTAGCACGTGTGTGTTTCCCAGGTCGGGTACTGACAGTGTCTCCTCCTCTAGAGATCACTCTGACCTGGACACCACTATGACCTTGCACTGTGTGGCGGGTACTTGTGTGTTGGTGTGTTTCAGGGTAGTAAGCAACATCCCTGTATACTTGTGTGGATTTCACTATTCATGTATTGTGTGTGTTGTGAATTAGCATTTGTGTTGCGTTGCTCATCAGTGTTTCTTCATTTCAGGGAGTTAGTGTGGATCAGACAACCCAGACAGGCTTCTCCTCAGAGAGAAAGGCAAGAGGGGGAGCGAGAGAGACAGAGAGATAATTATTCTCTTTCTGACTCACATTCAATGAAAAGTGCATACAGCTGCCTATCAAAGGTTAACTCTTCCCACAGTTTGTTTATGCTACAAAGGACAGACATTCAGGCGGCTGCTTTTTGTGTTTTGTTTGGATGTTTTCCACGTTGTTCTGACCCGTGTTTGACCCAGGACTTTGTTTTCCTAAAGTTAACTTTCAATCAAAAAAGGCAGCTGTTGTTTTTGTTTGGTTGTGAACATCTCTCCACTAGCCTCCATCTGAGTCCACATTCCCTGCAAGCTGCTTCTGACACATGAGATTCACAGTTGCGATTTACAGTCGTACTTTTCAACCGTATCAGATGGTACACTTCAGTGACTCGGGAGAAAGCAGCTGATATTAGACATGTATTTATGGGTTCATGTTATCTCCACGGTCTGTCGTATGCACCTTTGTTCGACGTTCTTCTGCCCGTTTGCTTCCAACATTACCATGTGTTTCGGTTCATTTCCCAAGACTCCAACTTCACAAGACTAATGTTCCTGTTTACAGTTTATCTGTTGAATTGAATTGTATTTGAACACTAACTATGGTCAAAAATGTATTGCTTTGGGGAAATGTATTGAGTTGGGAAGATACAGATGTTTTTAGTAGACAAAAGGACATACAGTTGAAGTCTGAAGTTTACATACACTCAGGTTGGAGTCATTAAAACTCGTTTTTCAACCACTCCACAAATTTCTTGTTAACAAACTATAGTTTTAGTAAGACGGTTAGGACATCTACTTTGTGCATGTCACAAGTTACTTTTCCAACAATTGTTTACAGACAGGCTATTTCACTGTATCACAATTCCAGTGGGTCAGAAGTTTACATACACTAAGTTGACTGTGCCTTTAAACAGCTTGGAAAATTCCAGAAAATGATGTCATGGCTTTTGAAGCTTCTGATAGGCTAATTGACATAATTTGAGTCAATTGGAGTTGTACCTGTGGATGAATTTCAAGACCTACCTTCAAACTCAGTGCCTCTTTGCTTGACATCATGGGAAAATCTAAAGAAATCAGCCAAGACCTCAGAAAATAAATTGTAGACCTCCACAAGTCTGGTTCATCATTGGGAGCAATTTCCAAACGCCTGAAGGTACCTCATTCATCTGTACAAACAATAGTACACAAGTATAAACACCATGGGACCACGCAGCCATCATACCACTCAGGAAGGAGACGCGTTCTGTCTCCTAGAGATGAATGTACTTTGGTTTAAAAAGTGCAAATCAATCCCAGGAGAACATCAAAGGACTTTGTGAAGGTGCTGGAGGAAACAGGTACAAACATTTCTATATCCACAGTAAAACAAGTCCTATATCGACATAACCTGAAAGGCCGCTCAGCGAAGAAGAAGCCACTGCTCCAAAACCGCCATAAAAAAGCAAAGACTACGGTTTGCAACTGCACATGGGGACAAAGATGGTACTTTTTGGAGAAATGTCCTCTTGTCTGATGAAACAAAAATAGAACTGTTTGGCCATAATGAGAATTGTTATGTTTGGAGGAAAAAGGGGGAGGTTTGCAAGCCGAAGAACACTATCCCAACCGTGAAGAACAGGGGTGGCAGCATTATGTTGTGGGGGTTCTTTGCTGCATTAGGGACTGGTGAATTCACAAAATAGATGGCATCATGAGAAGGAAAATTATGTAGATATATTGAAGCAACATCTCAAGATATCAGTCAGGAAGTTAAAGCTTGGTCGCAAATGGGTCTTCCAAATGGACAATGACCCCAAGCATACTTCCAAAGTTGTGGTAAAATGGCTTAAGGACAACAAAGTCAAAGTATTGGAGTGGCCATCACAAAGGCCTGATCTCAATCCCATAGAAAATGTGTGGGCAGAACTGTAAAAGCGTGTGTGAGCAAGGAGGCCTACAAACCTGACTCAGTTACACCAGCTCTGTCAGGAGGAATGGGCCAAAATTCACCCAACTTATTGTGGGAAGCTTGTGGAAGGCTACCCGAAACGTTTGACCCAAGTTAAACAATTTAAAGGCAATGCTACCAAATACTAATTTGAGTGTATTGTAAACTTCTGACCCACTGGGAATGTGATGAAAGAAATGAAAGCTGAAATAAATCATTCTCTCTACTATTATTCTGACATTTCACATTCTTAAAATAAAGTGGTGATCCAAACTGACATGCTAGGGTTAAATGTCAGGAATTGTGAAAAACTGAGTTTAAATGTATTTGGCTAAGGTGTTTGTAATCTTCCGACTTCAACTGTAGCTCACCTATTTGGGAGCAGTAAATGTTTCCCTTATTTGCCTACACACAATATACTGCATGCCCACATACCTTACTCTCTGTCTCACACACGCAAACACACACACACACACACAAACACACACTTGAGGCAACATGTTGTAGCGCTGCCTGGGAAAGTGATAGTTGGTGAAAGGAAGCTCTGGAGAGTGAGTTGTCTGTTCAGATGTTACGGAGGGGTGCCTCTCTCTCTACCTCTCTTTCTCTCTATCCTCCCCTATCTTCCTCTCCTCCTCCCCCTCCCCATTTTCTCTCTCCTCCTCCCCCTCTCCCTTTTCTCTCGCCCTCTCTCTCTTGTTCCCACTTGCTCTCTCAAATCATGCTGGCCTCCAGTGGTATCCAGACAGGCCAAGGACAAAGTGGAGATAGTGTGCTAGCAGAGAACAGGGGTTTGTTTTATGTGGAGCTGTGGCTGTGCTCTTTGATGCTGCTCCTCTCCTCAGCCCTGATAGATCATAGCCTTCCCTCCCTTCCTCCCTCAGCTCCTCGACCCTAGCTAGCTAGCCCGCTACACCTCACCACTGTAGAGTACATAGCACAGGTCACACACACACACACACACACACACACACACACACACACACACACACACACACACACACACACACACACACACACACACACACACACATACACAACATATACACACCATGATCCCAGACATCACAAACATAACTTAAACATAAACACAGCCTCAGACGTGCTCATGGTCTCACTCACACACACACACACACACACACACACACACACACACACACACACACACACACACACACACACACACACACACAGAGATTGCTGACCCCCAGACGCCGGCCCTCCCACCACATTACACACACACACACACACTACATACACACAGACACACACCACTACACACACACACATAAAGAAATCCCGGAGCCAGACTGCTGCTGTCTGAATGTGATGCGGCTGAAACAAACAGGGGAAATCCTCCTTGCACAAGCCCGTCCATCACTGGCCCATGTCGCTGCCCCGGCACACGTGGGCGCCTCCACCCCATTCCATAATGCCCCCTCCTCCCCAGACCCCTGGCTCCAGTCGGAGTCACCTGGCACAGGGAAACACGCAGACAGGAAGCTGGAGTGAAGTCTCTGTCGGGCTGATCACAACTGGACCGCTCCACTTCCTCCTCCTCTCTAGTAAACAGTCCCCTGACATCTGAAGACCTTCCGCCATGCTCAGTGTTATAACATCGCTCATGTTTTGATGTGAGTGGGAATGTGTCTGCGGTTAGGGGTGTGTGTGTGTGTGTGTGTGTGTGTGTGTGTGTGTGTGTGTGTGTGTGTGTGTGTGTGTGTGTGTGTGTGTGTGTGTGTGTGTGTGTGTGTGTGTGTGTGTGTGTGTGTGTGTGTGTGTGTGTAGAAGCTGCATACTTGGTGGTTGCTGTGTAGAGCATTAACAGTGTGTTCCATTGGTTTCATCTGATCCCAACGACTGCAGATCTTCATCATAGAGGAGGACCGTTTCGACCTGTCTCCTTGTTTATGTTCTCCTCTCAATCGTTCCCTGCCACTCTGTTTGCCTTCAGACACACACACACACAGAGGGGTTGTCCCCTGCTCTCGCTGAGTGTGTGTGAACTCCATTAGCACATTCCCAGATAGGGCCAGGGTTCTCTTATCTGTGGTCACATATTAATTACACTTTGTTCCCTTAAGTGATCTATTTCAGAACCGCCCTGCCCTTCGCCGCCGACTCCAGTCTATCTCGACCCTCACCCCAGCTCTCCCCGTCTCCTCACCCCTCTGATAAGAGCTCTAATGTGGGGCTGGCTGGGTCACGCCCCCCTCTCCACTTTCCATACATAACCAGTTGTCTGTCGGTCTGTTCATGGCAGGACAGGCGCCTCCAAGCTCACCTCTAACAGGGTGACAACAAGATGGCCGCCCACGCACCCCTCCCTCCTCAGACACTCTCTGGTTGACGTGTCTGTCTGGGGAATGTATAGACACACGTGAACCGTATTGGGGGTCTAGTAAACACGCTTGCACACACACACACACACACACACACACACACACACACACACACACACACACACACACACACACACACACACACACAGATCTTGTACCACATTTAACTGTGGTATCCCCAGGTATACCAGCCAGTCACTTCTTATCCACACACATCAATTCTCACACTCCGCCACAGCCAGCGCTGCATGGCTAGTACACACAAAACACACACACATAGAGAAAAGCAGAGCCTGTCCCCTTGTGCGCTCTGGCCCATGTTAAGGGTGACACCCCTACATACACATACACACACACACCTTCTCTCTCTGTCTCTCTCTCTCTGACTCTATCTCTCTCTCGCTGTCTCTCTCTCTGTCTCTGTCTCTCTCTCTCTCTCTCTCTCTGTCTGTCTGTCTGTCTGTCTGTCTGTCTGTCTGTCTGTCTGTCTGTCTGTCTGTCTGTCTGTCTGTCTGTCTGTCTGTCTGTCTGTCTGTCTGTCTGTCTGTCTGTCTGTCTGTCTGTCTGTCTGTCTGTCTCTCCTCTCTCTCTCTCTCTCTCTCTCTCTCTCTCTCTCTCTCTCTCTCTCTCTCTCTCTCTCTCTCTCTCTCTCTCTCTCTCTCTCTCTGTCTCTCTCTCTCTCTTTCTCTCTCTGTCTCTCTGTCTGTCTGTCTGTCTCTCTGTCTCTTTCTCTGTCTCTTTCTCTGTCTCTTTCTCTGTCTCTTTCTCTGTCTCTGTCTCTCTCTCTCTTACTCAGTCACTCACACACTCCAGATAAATACATACAGTATTTGTGCTGGTAGCTCATTAGTTGTGTTATTATTTTAGTGTTTCTTTGTCTTATTTACTAGAAATGTCTTTACTCGTGAGACTTATGAGCTCATTTTGTGTAGCCTCTGTGTGTTTTTTTTTATTCCGAGGTGTATGTCTCCAGTGTTTGTGGCCTGTGCGTTGGGGAGATGCTAAGTTGTGAGAAGCTGCCAGCGGTAGGCAAGCGAGTGGTGTTTTAATTGTTGCCGGCGTGGCCCCGGTGGGGTTAGACATGGTAACGTGTGGGAGCGGAGCTCACTGTCTTTCAGCACTCCGTCTCACCTGAGCCCCAACGGGCCTTGGGTGCATCACTGTTAGTAATGACAGGAAACCGCAGCTCTGTGTGTGTGTGTGTGTGTGTGTGTGTGTGTGTGTGTGTGTGTGTGTGTGTGTGTGTGTGTGTGTGTGTGTGTGTGTGTGCGCCAAGGCATTGTTCTGAAGTGTAGGGAGGGATGTTGTGAGGGTCTTTGAAGGCATCGTCTTTAAGCATTAGGGAGGTGTGTGCGCTCCCTCGTATTGTGTCAAAGTAGAGCAGAGGTTGTGTGTGAGAGTGTCTGTGAATGTGTGAGTGTATTGTGTTTAAGTAGAGGGGAGGGGAGAGAGAGTGTGTAGTGAAGGTGGTGGTTGAGACTGTCTGGGTCTCAGTCCTGACTGGAGACCCAGTAACAGCTTGTGTTTCTCAGTCTCACTGTGTGTATGTGTGTGTGTATATGGGATGGCTTATTATGTTTAAGAGCAAAGGTGTGTGTGTGAGTGCGTGCGTGCGTGCGTATATGTGAATGTCTGTGTGTACATGTGTGTGAGGGTGTCTGTGTTTGGCAGGGTTGTGTGGGGCTCCATCGTGACCCTGGCTCTGGATCCTGTTCTCCTGCTAATGGACAGTCTTTATGGTCCTCCCTTAGACACTCACTTATTTTGAGCCACACTAGGGCTGGGCATGGAAACAGACCATTCCCCCTCAATGGGCCAAAAACAAAACCGTGTCAGGCGAGCTAGCAGACCCAGAGTGTTTACCATTGAAATCCCCACTGATGATAACCCAGATCAAACACAGGGCCTGACAGAGAGGCAGCCCTTATGTTTACAGTGACAGCCTCTTTTCATACACTCTACTAATCTTGGTGCACACAGACAGATATAGTGTACTAGACTGACATCCATAAAATCTCTGTTCAGGTGGGAATTTCACTGCAGAATGAGTTATTGATAAATTATTCTATGATTAGATACGCACTGTATTCCATCGATACAGGTTGTTGATTCAAGCCAGAAACCGTGGTTGATGCCACTTGTTTTTCAAAGGTAGAAATACAGTTCCTGTCCGAAATAAGTTCAACCTCGCTGCGGTAAAAACAAAACAATTGCCGCAATAACATATTTCTGTCCTCCTGATCAAATATCAATACCTTCTAGATATTAATTGCTATTGATCAATGGTATTAATTAATCTGCATTCCATCAATTACCACCTTCTACAGTCAAGTCGTTATTGTCAAAGCCTCACATTTTGCAGCTGTAATATTAGACGTTAGAACGTATTTCATTTTGTTGTAACATTACAATCAAACTTGCATTGATGCTATGGCACCTGTACCGCGCTGCACGGGTCACCTTCACGATAAAACATTCAGGAAATGTAGCTTTGAGTGAAGACGGAGATTGAAGACGGAGATTGAAGACGGAGATTGAAGACGGAGAGTGAAGACGGAGATTGAAGACGGAGATTGAAGACGGAGATTGAAGACGGAGATTGAAGACGGAGATTGAAGACGGAGAGTGAAGACGGAGAGTGAAGACGGAGAGTGAAGACGGAGAGTGAAGACGGAGAGTGAAGACGGAGAGTGAAGACTGAGAGTGGAGACTGAGAGTGGCTCACTGAAGAAGAAAGTGAGAGAGATGCTGAAGTTTTGCTTGACCATGTATTGTGATTTGTTTAATAGTGTCATTTTTTATTGAAGCCTCATTGGTGGGTTCCCATTTAGAATATCCTGTATTGAACATAGAGAAGTGTCATGAACAGATCTGCCTCAAGAAAGAGTTTTAAGCAGGACTTAAACCCTACTTACATTGTACCACCAATAGACCATAGAATGTTGTTGTAAATGTATGAATTCATTAATAACATCTAAAGCATATTACCTGTATCCATACTCAGATTTGATGAAGGCTGTGAAATATATGTTTTTTCCCAATAGCCTTCTTCAACTTGAACAGATAGGAAAGTGAATGGAGGACAAATAGACCCCTTAGCCTTTAGATGAGAACCAGAGAATGTCTGTTTCTATTGACTAATACAGATATTTATTGAAACAGTGCATTGTGTAGAGGAGTTGAGGGCCATGTTTCTGAAGGCCTTCTAGAGTGGGGGCCCTTGTCTCTGATGCACACGGCGACCCTGGAGAGAGAAGCCGCTTGACATTGAGAGGTGTTGTCGGGGTGGGCACATGTTTGGGCTTCGATTTTACTGAAGTGGACACTGGAGAATCAGACACTCGTATCCAATAGCGTGCTGCCCTTGGGCTCGGGTTATCTTGTAAATACTCTGCTCCAAGTCTATCAAAGCAGCGTCCTTTAAAGTGGCCAAGGCCAGTCATTCACTTTAAAATAAAAAAGCACTCCGTCTCCGAGCACGGTGGGGGAGAGAGAGTAGGGGTGTGTGTTGTGTCATCCATTATTTGGTGGCTCTGGTCTCCCAGGTTCCACTGTGTGATGGTTTGAATAGTATGAGCAAAAATGGAGAGACAATTTGAACAAGTTAATGTGAAAATATCTCTCTCTCTATCTCAACCTCTCTCTTTTATCCAGTCCCCTCAGCAGCCCCCGCGCTAGCCATTCTGTTCCTCATCTCTGGATGTGTGATGAGTTTTTCCTTGTTTTCTCCAAAAGCAAAACACAATAATAATAACAATAATAAAGAAACAATTAAAAGCAGTATGATAGACAGGAAATACTAACAGACCCCACTTACCGGCAACCATTGCATTAAAATGGCAGTGGTAATGCTGTTTTGATGAAATGCTGTGTTTCGGTAATTTGTGTGTGTGTGTATTTTTTGTTTGAGGGGATGTGAGTGGGATTAATCTATTGATTTGATTAAAGTAAAACGAAATACAGTGGGGTCACAGGGAACCACTAATATGTAATCATGTTTCAACAGACTTCAGTGTATCGTTATGACTGGAAGGAGTTCATGTGACGGTGAAGGGAACAGGGAGAAGGCCTACATTTAGATTGAAATAAATCAGTTTGACTGTAGCCTTGTTTCCGTGCTCTGTGAGTGGGGACAAAGTTGTGCAGGCGCGCTGAGTGACCCTGACACCTGCTTTGACCTCTCTTGACCCCTTCCCACTGCAATGACACATCCGGGCCATCTGACAGGCAAACAAAATGGCCGAAGTGCCCTCAGCGGCCCCATTCACCCGAACGGCCCCACACACCCCGCAAGGCGCCACACACCCCGCACGGCCCCACACACCCCGCAAGGCGCCACACACCCCGCACGGCCCCACACACCCCGCAAGGCGCCACACACCCCGCACGGCCCCACACACCCCGCAAGGCGCCACACACCCCGCACGGCCCCACACACCCCGCACGGCCCCACAAACCCCGCACGGCCCCACAAACCCCGCACGGCCCTACACACCCCGCACGGCCCCACACACCCCACACGGGAGATAAACTAATAAGAGCCCCTGTCAAGAGCGGAAATCCGATCGTCTAACAAGCAGGACACAGAAAGCTATTCCCCACCTCTGATCTATGCAATGGATAGTTTCCACAAACACTGTCAGATATTGTTACAGCACAGCCGCCCATCACTTCAACATCCAAACTGGATAGAATGAGCTTCGATTACCTTTGAAAAGACTAAAAAATACTATGTGCACACTCAATTGTGTTTAATTGTTTTTACCAGAAATAATTTAACATGATAAAACGGGTGCTTATAGTCCCTGTACTTGCAGAATATTAAATGAGAGTTTGATATTTTATTATCCTGATTTTCAGGATAATATCTTGTTTTGTAAAGTTCCTGTCGATTTAAATGTCACGTCTAGGGAAATTATTAAGCTTTTTAAATGTACGAAATTAAATCAATTTGTTCCAAAACTATCGAAAACATTAGATGTGCCGTGCCTCACAGACTAGGCTGAATATAATACACATTTGTACATGTGTGGAATAGGACAAATATCAGCACCCACCAAAGTATTATTATAATAATAGCTATGTATTTCTGTAATAAATTCAGCAAAGGTACAGTGCATTCGAAAAGTATTCAGACCCCTTCACTTTTTCCACATTCTGTTACGTTACACACAAAATGGATTACATTTAATTTTTTTCCTCATCAATTTACAAACAATACCTCATATGGACAAAGCAAAAACATGTTTTTAGTAATGTTTTATTTTAACTGAAATATCACATATACGTAAGTATTCAGGCCCTTTACTCAGTACTTTGTTCAAGCACATTTCGCAGCGATTACATCCTCAAGTCTTTTGGGGTATGATGCTACAGTTTATCCCATTCTCTGCCGATCCTCTCAAGCTCTGTCAGGTTGGATGGGGAGTGTCGCGGCACAGCTATTTTCAGGTCTCTCCAGAGATGTTCGATCGTGTTCAAGTCCAGGCCCTGGCTGGGCCACTCAAGGACATTCAGAGACTTGTCCCGAAGCCACTCCTGCGTTGTCTTGGCTGTGTGCTTGGCTGTGTGTTCGATCCTGACTAGTCTCCCAGTCCCTGCCTGTCCCTGTAGGGATGGTATTGGCCAGGTTTTGGGCGGTGCCAGGTTTCCTCCAGACGTGGCGCTTGGCGTTCAGGCCAAAAGTTCAATCTTGGTTTCATCAGACCAGAGAATCTTGTTTCTCATGATCTGAGAGTCCTTTAGGTGCCTTTTGGCAAACTCCAAGTGGGCTGTCGTGTGCCTTTTACTGAGGAGTGGCTTCTGTCTGGCCACTCTACCATAAAGGCCTGATTGGTAGAGTGCTGCAGAGATGGTTGTCCTTCTGGAAGGTTCTCCCATCTCCACAGACGAACTCTGGTTCTTGGTCACCTCCCTGACCAAGGCCCTTCTCCCCGATTGCTCTGTTTGGCCGGGCGGCCAGCTCTAGGAAAAGTTTTGGTGGTTCCAAACTTCTTCCATTTAAGAATGATGGAGGCCACTGTGTTCTTGGGGACCTTCAATGCTGCAGAAATGTTTTGGTATCCTTCCCCAGATCTGTGTCTCGACACAATCATGTCTCGGATCTCTACGGACAATTCCTTCGACCTCATGGCTTGGTTTTTGCTCTGACATGCACTGTCAACTGTGGGACCTTATATAGACAGGTATTTGCCTTTCCAAATCATGTCCAATCAATTGAATTTTCCACAGGTGTTCTCCAATCAAGTTGTAGAAACATCTCAAGGATGATGAATGGAAACAGGATGCACCTGAGCTCAATTTCGAGTCTCATGGCAAATAAAAAATTGTTTTTTATTTTTAACGTTTTTAAAAACGATTGATGAGGATTTTTTTTTAAATCCATTTTAGAATAAGGCTTTAACTTAACAAAATGTGGAATGAGTGAAGGGGTCTGAATACTTTCCGAATGCACTGTATATGGCCCTTCATGCTCACATCAATGTATTTAGGAATTATGAAAAGAAAGTTTGATTCAAAAATAGGCCATTAGTACACAAGCAATTAAGTGATGGGGCTTTAAATAATGTACCACAGATGAAAACTAATTATAGCCAGCTTGTTTCTTTGATTCAGTCTTTCTCTCTCACAGTCACTCGAGGTATTACTTTGGCTCTTCAATCAACTACCGTTTGTTTTGAACTATCACAGTACATGACCACTTGTGACAGCATAGAACATTCAGCGACTGGTGAAGGGAAGAACGCATGGTCCACAGCTGCAGAGCAGGTCATTTTCCCCTCAAACACCTTTCGTTCTCTTACCTCATCCCACACCACTGATAACAATAGTGTGCGTGTGTGTGTGTGTGACTCGCGACCGTGTAAGTCACACAGAGATCAAACAGCCAGTCAATTCCCCTGTGAGGAATCCAGTGGCTGTGACAGGGGAGGCTAAGCATCTAGGATCAAATGGACTGTATCTGTTGGCACTGTCTGTCACTGTCCATCATGAGAGAGGAGAACATAGAACAACCAATAGAGAGGCTTGGAGAGGTGAGAAAACACAGGTTAACCAATAGAGATGCTTGGTGTGATGAGGTAACACAGGTTACCCAATAGAGATGCTTAGAGGGGTGAGAAAACACAGGTTAACCAATAGAGATGCTTGGAGGGGTGAGGGAACACAGGTTAACCAATAGAGAGGCTTGGAGGGGTGAAGGAACACAGGTTAACCAATAGAGAGGTCTTACAGAGGGGTTATGGGGTCCATTCCTTGATTTGTGGAAATTAGGAGGGTGACCCCTGAATCTTACATAACTTTAAATTGGAAAAATATGTGGTGTACACAGGTGTTTGATTCATGTACACATTATGATGGTTGCTTTATTGGCAGGAAACAGATGACATTAAAGTTATATCTAATTTTATACAATGAATTCCTACCTGAGATAATGATTCATAAAATAAACATACACATTACGCATTATAACAATAGTACAGAAATATATATTTTATCTCATTATGTGTTTACTGTATTTAGGTGAAGAGAATATATAATATATTAAGGTATCATATTCAAGCGTTATAAAAACAGCACATCTCAAGAAGTATACAAAAGTGAGCCTTCGAGACACATTTTAATTTGCATACATTATCACAGTGACACCATGACCTGATCACTGGCTCATCATTGGCTCATGAAAAAGATTTCTATTAATTCCCCAACTTTTACTTAAGAGACTGGGGGAGGAAGGGTGATGCCCAATCCACTCAGACTGTTTATAGGAGAGACTGGGGGAGGAAGGGTGATGCCCAATCCACTCAGACTGTTTATAGGAGAGACTGGGGGAGGAAGGGTGATGCCCAATCCACTCAGACTGTTTATAGGAGAGACTGGGGGAGGAAGGGTGATGCCCAATCCACTCAGACTGTTTATAGGAGAGACTGGGGGAGGACGGGTGATGCCCAATCCACTCAGACTGTTTATAGGAGAGACTGGGGGAGGAAGGGTGATGCCCAATCCACTCAGACTGTTTATAGGAGAGACTGGGGGAGGACGGGTGATGCCCAATCCACTCAGACTGTTTATAGGAGAGACTGGGGGAGGAAGGGTGATGCCCAATCCACTCAGACTGTTTATAGGAGAGACTGGGGGAGGAAGGGTGATGCCCAATCCACTCAGACTGTTTATAGGAGAGACTGGGGGAGGAAGGGTGATGCCCAATCCACTCATACTGTTTATAGGAGAGACTGGGGGAGGAAGGGTGATGCCCAATCCACTCAGACTGTTTATAGGAGAGACTGGGGGAGGACGGGTGATGCCCAATCCACTCAGACTGTTTATAGGAGATACTGGGGGAGGAAGGGTGATGCCCAATCCACTCAGACTGTTTATAGGAGAGACTGGGGGAGGAAGGGTGATGCCCAATCCACTCAGACTGTTTATAGGAGAGACTGGGGGAGGACGGGTGATGCCCAATCCACTCAGACTGTTTATAGGAGAGACTGGGGGAGGAAGGGTGATGCCCAATCCACTCAGACTGTTTATAGGAGAGACTGGGGGAGGACGGGTGATGCCCAATCCACTCAGACTGTTTATAGGAGAGACTGGGGGAGGAAGGGTGATGCCCAATCCACTCAGACTGTTTATAGGAGAGACTGGGGGAGGAAGGGTGATGCCCAATCCACTCAGACTGTTTATAGGAGAGACTGGGGGAGGAAGGGTGATGCCCAATCCACTCATACTGTTTATAGGAGAGACTGGGGGAGGAAGGGTGATGCCCAATCCACTCAGACTGTTTATAGGAGAGACTGGGGGAGGAAGGGTGATGCCCAATCCACTCAGACTGTTTATAGGAGAGACTGGGGGAGGACGGGTGATGCCCAATCCACTCAGACTGTTTATAGGAGAGACTGGGGGAGGAAGGGTGATGCCCAATCCACTCAGACTGTTTATAGGAGAGACTGGGGGAGGAAGGGTGATGCCCAATCCACTCAGACTGTTTATAGGAGAGACTGGGGGAGGAAGGGTGATGCCCAATCCACTCAGACTGTTTATAGGAGAGACTGGGGGAGGACGGGTGATGCCCAATCCACTCAGACTGTTTATAGGAGAGACTGGGGGAGGAAGGGTGATGCCCAATCCACTCAGACTGTTTATAGGAGAGACTGGGGGAGGAAGGGTGATGCCCAATCCACTCAGACTGTTTATAGGAGAGACTGGGGGAGGAAGGGTGATGCCCAATCCACTCATACTGTTTATAGGAGAGACTGGGGGAGGAAGGGTGATGCCCAATCCACTCAGACTGTTTATAGGAGAGACTGGGGGAGGACGGGTGATGCCCAATCCACTCAGACTGTTTATAGGAGAGACTGGGGGAGGAAGGGTGATGCCCAATCCACTCAGACTGTTTATAGGAGAGACTGGGGGAGGACGGGTGATGCCCAATCCACTCAGACTGTTTATAGGAGAGACTGGGGGAGGAAGGGTGATGCCCAATCCACTCAGACTGTTTATAGGAGAGACTGGGGGAGGAAGGGTGATGCCCAATCCACTCAGACTGTTTATAGGAGAGACTGGGGAGGAAGGGTGATGCCCAATCCACTCATACTGTTTATAGGAGAGACTGGGGGAGGAAGGGTGATGCCCAATCCACTCAGACTGTTTATAGGAGAGACTGGGGGAGGACGGGTGATGCCCAATCCACTCAGACTGTTTATAGGAGATACTGGGGGAGGAAGGGTGATGCCCAATCCACTCAGACTGTTTATAGGAGAGACTGGGGGAGGAAGGGTGATGCCCAATCCACTCAGACTGTTTATAGGAGAGACTGGGGGAGGACGGGTGATGCCCAATCCACTCAGACTGTTTATAGGAGAGACTGGGGGAGGAAGGGTGATGCCCAATCCACTCAGACTGTTTATAGGAGAGACTGGGGGAGGACGGGTGATGCCCAATCCACTCAGACTGTTTATAGGAGAGACTGGGGGAGGAAGGGTGATGCCCAATCCACTCAGACTGTTTATAGGAGAGACTGGGGGAGGAAGGGTGATGCCCAATCCACTCAGACTGTTTATAGGAGAGACTGGGGGAGGAAGGGTGATGCCCAATCCACTCATACTGTTTATAGGAGAGACTGGGGGAGGAAGGGTGATGCCCAATCCACTCAGACTGTTTATAGGAGAGACTGGGGGAGGACGGGTGATGCCCAATCCACTCAGACTGTTTATAGGAGAGACTGGGGGAGGAAGGGTGATGCCCAATCCACTCAGACTGTTTATAGGAGAGACTGGGGGAGGAAGGGTGATGCCCAATCCACTCAGACTGTTTATAGGAGAGACTGGGGGAGGAAGGGTGATGCCCAATCCACTCAGACTGTTTATAGGAGAGACTGGGGGAGGACGGGTGATGCCCAATCCACTCAGACTGTTTATAGGAGAGACTGGGGGAGGAAGGGTGATGCCCAATCCACTCAGACTGTTTATAGGAGAGACTGGGGGAGGACGGGTGATGCCCAATCCACTCAGACTGTTTATAGGAGAGACTGGGGGAGGAAGGGTGATGCCCAATCCACTCAGACTGTTTATAGGAGAGACTGGGGGAGGACGGGTGATGCCCAATCCACCCAGACTGTTTATAGGAGAGACTGGGGGAGGAAGGGTGATGCCCAATCCACTCAGGCTGTTTATAGGAGAGACTGGGGGAGGAAGGGTGATGCCCAATCCACTCAGGCTGTTTATAGGAGAGACTGGGGGAGGAAGGGTGATGCCCAATCCACCCAGACTGTTTATAGGAGAGACTGGGGGAGGAAGGGTGATGCCCAATCCACTCAGACTGTTTATAGGAGAGACTGGGGGGGGGGGGGGGATTTCACTTTCCACACAGCACTGTGGCATTTAATCCCTACATCTTTTAAGGATATTACTTTGATTTGTAGCATGAGTGAGCTAACTGTCCTCTCTCCCTCTGCTCACCCTGCGAGTCTGGCGGTCAGGTTAGCTCTGAGAGAAGCCAGTAGGCTGGTGAGGCTCCTTCTCTAAATCAGCGTTCAGAACACACCACTGACAACAATCCATTAGCGTTCACACACTCTGCCTATTAAAGAAGGAGTGGGAGAGGGCAGTAAAAGGCTGTTAGTAAGCGAGGCCCGGACGCCGGTAGACATCAGCCGCAGAGTGGGCGGAGCTCATACGGGAGTCACCGGAGTGGCCTGGCTCATCAGCATATCGGCACGGAGACACATTCCCGCTGACCCCGGCTCTGGGATCGGGCATAGCAGCTTGCGGCACTCCGGAGTTCAGTGCCGGTTTGAGGTGAAGAAAGGAGAGCCTTGGAATCGATCGCTCCTGAAAGAAAGAAAACAACTTGTTAAGGAGCGATGAGATGGAAAAAAGAAGAGGAGAGATTCCTGTGCTTCAAATTGGATATAAATGATAGATGTGAGGTGCGAGCATGGCTGACTTTGTTTTCCAGGGGAGTGTGTTGTTGTGTTAAGCCCTACACAGGTAACACACTGTGGGTCTGGGGGTTGTTGACTCACTGATTGCTAGGCTAGTCAATCTGTCCTGAGGCAGTGATCATAGACTAGTCTGGTAAACCATGTACAGTGACCGCCCAGCCCAGAACAAACCAGACCAGACCAGACCAGCCCAGACCAGACCAGCCTGGGCCCTCACCCCTCCATCTCCATTATCACAGCCAGCCAGGTGGTCATTCTAATAAACTTGGGGTCAATATAGCGGCCATCAGAGGACCCTCTTTGGAGGAGACCTTAAAGGTTATTTTTAATTGTATCCCTCCGGCCTGGTGCATGTAGAAGGGAGGAGAGGAGAGAACAGGAGGAGGAGAGGGCTCTCACTGAACTGGTATCCTGACCCATCAACAAAGTAGCAAGGGCCCCATGAACTGATCTTGTGAAGCTGTATTGGAAACAGGTACATAAGCCTGCTGATCTGGGACTACACGGTGTCGAAAGCATTCCATACCCCTTTCAAAAGCAATCACATTTTTGGTCTTGCCCATTCACGCTCTGAATGGCGCACATACACAATCCATGTCTCAATTGTCTCAAGGCAAAATCCTTCTTTAACCTGTCTCCTCCCCTTCATCTACACAGATTGGAGTGGATTTAACAAGTGGCAATAAGGGATCATATCTTTCACCTGGTCAGTCTGTCATGGAAAGAGCAGGTGTTCTTAATGTTTTGTCCACTCAGTGTATACCCCCAAATGCATAAACCAACAAGCAGTCCCTAAGCATCAACCTGTCTCTCCCTACTACGTGTTCACTACCTCAAACTGTGTATCTATGCTATAATAGAGTATAACACCATTGTATCACACTCTATACCGGTTTCTCGGAGATGGTGTCTGGGTACTGCTTCACAACACATTACAGTATGTTTCTAAGCAGCCTAGCCACCTGCTAGTAGGGAAATAAGTAGTGGTAGGGAGAAAAATTGATAGTTACATATTGGGATATTGTTTTTGACAATATATCGCAATATTATTTTTGCGCTAATCAGCTGTGCCTGCATGAAAACGCAACTATTTTTCCTTCATATCTTGTTGTCCATCTTTTTTAAATAGGGAGCAATGTTCATAATTTCTCATGCTCTCTTGTCCCTCTGCAGCCGACATATAGTGACCAATATGTTTGGAACATCGAACCATAAAAAAAATTGCAGTATCGAATCAAAATACTTATAAAATTGTTGAGAATCACAATACATATCGTATCAGGAACTAAGTATTGAGATATCATATTGTGAGGTCCCTGGAAATTCCCAGTCCTAGAAATAAGCCATTAGCCACTGGTTGTGATTGGTTGGTGAGGAGCTGACGGTGGAGCAGCTGCAATAACAGAGGTGTTGTGTAGCAGCTTTCGCAGCGACACAGCGAACCCCTGACCTCGGAGAGCCGAGAGGAACCCGAGGCGTGTGTACCAGATTTCAGGCTCCCCGTGACCCCAACATGGGAACTGGCTCACCTGGAGAGGGGAAACTGAGCCCCCCCTCAGATCACCTGATACGCTGGCTGCCTTAGTGCCTTCTCACCACTGCCTCTTTCAAGCAGCCCTGAGAATGAATGAATATCGGTCCACTGGTTTCGCTTAGTGCATCCATTGTGCATAACTCGCATTAAATTAAGAGACAGACACGGGAGAGTATGGGGTGTGCACTATCAAGAATCAAGTTGGATCAAATTTTAAGACTATCCCGTTGGACTGCTGGGTCAGAAGTTAAAATGGATGTAATGTCCAATAAGCTTGTTGCTTGCAGTGGATACACGCTTAGCTACAGTATCCAGGTTTAGAGGGGAATTACGTTCTCTATTTACAAAATGATTTCTCTCTAGCCTGTTAGGTGTGTGTGGTGTAACAGTAGTGTATATTATGCTTTATGTGACTATCCTCCCTCTGTTGTTTCACGGTGGACGGCCTGAGTGTTAAACCTGTCTCTTTGTGCCTATGTATTGTGCAGGTACAGAGCGACACGAGCTGACATCATGGAGGAGTTTCAACTCCATCTTCCAGTTCTTCAGCAAGGCTCTACAGACTGGGGATGAGTACGAGGAGTCCTCCAACACGGTCACCACACGCAGCTCCCACAGGACCAAACATGACCACAACCACGACGACTAGAACTACACCAACAGGAGGGAAACACGGGGGGGGGGGTGTCAAATCCTCTCTATTTACCCTCCCTCCTTCCTTCCTCCCTCATCTTTGTGTGATCTCTCCCTTCCAGCTGAGCCCATCTCCCGGCTCGCAGATGCATTGTTTTACTGGCAGAGTGCAGGTTGGCAGTGGTGGTGTATACATCCCAATAGCGCTTTGCATTATTTCTAGATGAGTGCAACTGTCAAAGCAATATGGGCTGAGTGTTTGCGCTTACTGTGGGCTGTGGCGCTTGGCTGTGGTCTGGGCCACGGAGCGGCGGCAGCGGCTCAGATTAAGGCTGACAGGCGCTGTGCACAGTGCGCCGTGGTGCACCTCCAACTGTCCTGACATCGCCCTGAATGAGCTAATGCCCCAGCAGCCCTCTCCACCACTCCCCGAGGTCCTAAAACCTGCCTGACCCACGGGTCTCACAGTCCTCCTCAACAAACACCACTCATACACTTAGAATATCTCCCTCCCTCCCTCAACCCAACCCCCCACCCTCAACCCAAACCCCCTCCCTCACCTCAACCCAACCCCCCTCCCTCTCTCAACCCAACCCCCCACCCTCAACCCAAACCCCCTCCCTCACTTCAACCCAACCCTCAACCCAACCCCCCTCCTTCACCTCAACCCAACCCCCCCACCCTCAACCCAACCCCCTCCTTCACCTCAACCCAACCCCCCCACCCTCAACCCAACCCCCCTCCTTCACCTCAACCCAACCCAACCCCCCCACCCTCAACCCAACCCCCCCTTCACCTCAACCCAACCCCCCCACCCTCAACCCAGCCCCCCTCCTTCACCTCAACCCAACCCCCCCACCCTCAACCCAACCCCCTCCTTCACCTCAACCCAACCCCCCCACCCTTAACCCAACACCCACCCTCAACCCAACACACACCCTCACCACAAACAATGGTTTTAACAGTTGTAAACATGCCCCATTAACATTATCATTTTAATGTAAAGCAAATGTGTTGTTTTTATGTCTCCTTCACTTACCCTTACCTTCCCCAAACACACACACTTTTTATAAAGATACATTTTCCATCAAGTGTGGCCCTGTTTATACCTTACTTCGAAAGGTTGCACTGCACTGTTTGTGACAGCTGATATACTGTTGGGGTTCGGTTTTCTTTTGCTTGGTTTTTTTATCTTACTTTCTCTCAATGTTTAGCTGGATTTGAATGCGCCCTAATAACTTTTTGTATCAGACCAAATAAGGTCCCAGAGTGATTGTCTGTGGTTTTTAATTTGTAAAAATGACATTTTTTTTACTGTACCTTTTATTCCTGTTTGATATCCATGAAATTGATGTCCCTGGATGATTGCATTTGATTAAACAAATAAAACAACCTTAACCTGTGCTAGAAATGAAGAATTCAAGACACTGAGCAGATTTAAAATCATTTAAAGCCCAGGATCAAAATGAGTTTTAGGTATATCTCATTTTAATAGAAACAAGAAGTCAACTTCAATATATCCCCTTGCACGTGTGGGGAAAGCCAAGATTCCAATATTCTCCTACACCTAGATGATATATGTGTTTAGATGTTGGAAGAAATGTAACACATTTATTTTCCAGAACACTTTCCTCACGTGCAAACGGAAAAGTGACAAAGAAATCAGCACTGGCTCAGCCTTGCGTAATCTCAGTCTCCTGGGACATAAACAAGATCAAAAATACAGTATATTTCCACGACGTTTTGGTGAGTTATAAATCACTCAAAGCTTAATAGAATAGCCTTCTAATATGCCCAGATATTAGTCTAAACGAGACAAAAATCCTGTCATACACCTCCCGACACACCCACTGTCTACCCAGACATGCTTTACCTTTTCACGGCTTCATGTGTTGAGGTATTTAGGGGACGATAAGAAATATTTTGGTATACATTTTACCTTTTTTATTTCGGTGTGAATAACAGCCACTGGTGATATGTTGAGGCTTTTGTGGGTTATTAAACACTTAATTGCTTTTGTTAGTAATGAGAGCGCAGTCTGGGCAGTTGTAATTTTCATATAATTTGTATTAATGACTCTTTGGATGTCACTCAAGAAGTTAACGTGTTTGATTTGGGGAATCTGCATATTAACGGAGGAGTTTAATTTCAGGATACTGTTGACATGTGTGTTCCCTTCACGGGAAGGAAAAAACTGTTGCTATTTTACTTCATTATGCATATATTGTTGCCTTAGGAATAAAGAAGACACTATGTTGACTGGTATTTTTAATAACGACCAACAAGCCATATATGAATGGATCAAAAGTAATGGGAGCAGCCTTAAACCAAATCTAAAGCACAGTGGATATGTAAATTGTGACTAATTCTAACAATTGCTCTTGAATATGTTATTGTTTCAGATTGTATCCGTTTTATTGATCCAATAAGTCATGCTCACTATAAAGACATCCATGCTTTGTGAATCGATTAAATATAGCGTTTGAAAAACATTTTGTACCTTTTGTTTTTCCAATTTTTACATTGACTTTGATGAAACTTAGTTTCAACTATTGCCTATTAAAATGTAATTATGTGTATGTAAAGTTAACTTTAATCATCCACCAATCGTCATGTGTTTCCCATGCACCATTCCCATCGATTACATATTTTTTGTGAATATTTCAGTTGCTAAAATGTTATTAAAATGTTCTAGTGTCGATGAAGTTTCCAACTACCACGTGGCCCATGGGGATTTTTTTCAAATACGCTAATTCATATTTATAATTTTACATTTACGTCGTTTAGTATACGCTCTGATCCAGAAACAATTAACGTTAAGTGCCTTGCTCAAGGGCACGTTGACTAATTTTTCACCTAGTAGGCTCGGGGATTCGAACCAGCGACTTTTCGGTTACTGGCCCAACGCTCCGCTAGGCTACCTGACCCTGCTTTTTCTAATACCATGGTCAATCTAACAGTTCTATTTGTTCTTCATTTAGGCTATGTTATATATCTCTTTAGAAACCAACAAAAGGCATCGGCGAGGTAACCCATAGATTAGATTACATAATTCGGTAATATAATAGTTTTTTCTTTATTTTACCACACATAACATGTTCATATAGGCTACGCTACCCAAGTCATAGGGGCAGGTTTACTCAAGAGGGAAGTAAAAGAAAGTGAACGTTGAGAGAAGGTCGACCTTGGGAACTCTTTGTAGTCTGTTGAGCTGCCGCATCGGCTCACGAACCTTCACTGCGAAGTGCGCGGGGAAGTTGAGCCTCGAGGAAAAGTGATCCGAGTCATCGTCTCACATAACAACAGCTATGAAACCTGACGGAGGAAGACGGTCCATCACTCAGGACGGATGAAACCAGTCCTCAACAATTGGACTAGTGTTAGCCAAAGTAAATTCCTTCTTAAAAAGTTTAATGATTTTTTTTAGTATTAATAACAGTGTCGCTTCAAGGAACGCTGATAGGACTGCAAAATAACATTCCTTGCCCCTATAGCTATATTAAGTGAAGCTTTTTGGTTTCAAGTTTTTGGCTGCATAATGTTTATTAGCCTGCACATCTCGCGGAGAAAATATGCTTTTAAACTACAATCTCCAATTACAACAGGTTAAACGTGTTTTAAACATGACGACGGTTAAACATCAATTGGGCTAAAACTCCTCAAAATTGCGATTCATCTTTGCAAAGAGAGAGCTGTATGCCAGCACGGTTTACAGGATAATTTGTTTTCACATGGTGAAAACCGATAAGGTCATTAAACGCCCCCTCAATAAATCTTTAGAAATCTTTCCATTAACCTCCGAAAAAACAAGTGCCAGCGAGTGGAACCAGCCAAGATCTCTCACACCATGTCAGGTTCCTCGTCAAAAAAATAAAAACATTCAATCACCCATCTCTATTGAGAGTTGGTCTCACTTTTCTGACACGTAAAATGTCTTAACACACTTAAATTCAACAGACAAGTATAGACGAGGGTTGGCACATAATAACATGATAGCCTTGAAACTTTTCAACAACAAACAAATCTAATTTCCCAGCAATACTCAAACAGTTACAGTATATCGATGTAGCCCCATGTTACATTATTCACCATAATGAAGATACATGTTTAACATTGGGGATAAGTTTAACATAACTTTGATTAGCACGCGTCAGAAATATCTGCCTAGACCAATTGCATATTTTTTTATCAGTCCTGTCACACTTAACAACATTAAATTGAATTCCAGTTCCCACTCCTGTTTGATTATTTTAAGTATAATACATGCCTACATATTCATGAGTACATTATCATTCCCTCACATAGGCTACTAGAGTGTCTTCGCTCTTGAAACTTAAAAAGCCTGGTCTCTCATGTCAAATAGCAATGAGATCCAAAAATGATATTTCAATTTTCCAGGAGACTAGTATTGTCACGCTTAGCCTACTCTCACCATCGTCTCCCATGCTCGCCAGCACTGCTAAATATGAACTATTTCCAAAGACGGATAGGCATTAAGCAAAGTTGGAATGTCACCCCCACCAGCTCCTTGTCTTCTTGAGCACTCCACCAGATCACTGTCAGATCTCTATTTGCATAATTATATGCTCCGCTCTGAAGAGAAAACTAACCCCCACATTTTACGGGTCAACAAACTGCAACAATCAATGTTTTATCGTGTAGGTCTATACTAAAAAACGGTCTTAACAGCCATTCAAGTCTCTCTATTTCTCTCTCTCTCTCTCTCCCTCTAAGTAGGAGAGCAAATAGTTTTTCATCTATTGACGGAAGAGGAATGTGTAGCTTAAGCTTGTTTGTTCCCCCTCCTTTCCTCGTGTTTTTTTTCCAGAGTATACTTTGTATTTTCTATGCAAAATAAGTCTCCCACCCAAAGAAAGCACTACCCAGTATTGGGTTCGAATGTAACGTCGTCATTACATATTCATTGATTAACCAAACCATGATCCAGTGGAAACCACATCTTCACCAACCATCTCTATCCAGCGAAGCCCTTCATATTCAGAAAGCACAGGAATACGGCTCGGGGGAATCATTCAGATGCCTGCCATACATGCGTCCTACTGCACAACCAGTGAATAGGCCTAAACCCAATGAGGTTATAGTTTTACATGCCGCTGGAAGTTGCACGTTGCCTATCCAATAGGATATTACTTAATTATAGATACAATGTAGGCCATTTTCCCAACATGCTGTTCAAAATATCGACAGGTGTTTGCCATATCCAGCTGAGAGAAAGCCTGGCAGGCGGTATATTCTGGGCTATGTGTAGGACATGTAGTGTACACTCTTAAGGGAAAAAAGGTTCTGTATAGAACACAAAAGGGTTATATGGGTGCTTCATGTTTGACACCCCTTAAGGTTCGAAATTGGTTCCATATAGAACCCAATATGGAACCCAAGAGTTCTATATGGAACCGTTTTTGGTTCAGCGAAGAAGAACCCCTGGGGTTCTGACCAAATAACCCTATAAAAGGGTTCTATATAGAATCTTTAGGGGAGTAATCTATGAAGCAAGCAATAGAACCCTTCTTGGTTCTATCCAGAACTTTTTTTCTAAAAGTGTAGAACTCCCAAAATTCACGGGACCGGTTCTCAAAAATCTTTGGCCAAACATAGCCATACTCACATCCTGGTGACAAACAGATAAACTATGTTACCAATACAGGTCCCAAGTTGATAATAGGTTTAGGCATCACACGCCTGCGCGCACACACACACAGACACACACACACACACACACACTGGCCTCTCGTTGCGATTAATTGGGCCTCACCTGTCTGATAATCTGACAATGTGACATAACCATGGTCACCATAGCCTATGTGTGCGTTGTGTTTGTATGAGCCTGGCACATAGTACACCGATCGTGCCCAGCTGTTGGCAGGCAGAGCCGTTTTATGGTTTGCAGTCCATTTGGCTTTAATAGTATAGCTTTCAGGCGGACGCTACTCCATACCATTACCGCCCCCTCAATTACAGCCCCTCTGATAGTCTCGGGTCGCACAGACTCCGCTAGTGAAAGCCCGCCTCTGAAATGGAATACATTTGAAGAATGGGCTCCGAATTTTAACATTATACTTTCTAACACTTTAGTGACGACACTGTATATTATTCGAGTAGAGATCAAGTAAAGAAAGAGTCAATTAGCGTAGTGCTTAAGAGCCCACCGACTGCCTGTTGGAGGAAATTGGCCATTTCGATGTGATGAATGATTGACAATGTGAATGTTTGAAGTGGGTCTGGAATTTGGGCTATTCCTAGGTTATGAGTTGTGATTTTAACGTTCTGTTAAATCATGTGGAAATGCAGTCTAATAGTTGTTTTTTCAGAACCCATTTCATCTACAACATTTGTATTGAAATCCAAATAAGGAACAAATAACGAGCATATAAAAGGGGATTTTGGTCCTTCGTCCAACTTTACTCTATCAAAAAGAACTCCAAATATTTCACAACCAGCTGACTTGGAACACTAAATTCACATCCCACAATTCTAAGTTGAATAATCAATGCCACTTCAAAATGCATGGCAGTCAACAGGAGATGGTGATGGAAATTAATGGTGCAATGGTTGGGTTGTGCATAAAGACACATTTCCATTCTCTGTATGTTAATGGGCAATAAATGACATCTTATCTTACATATGACTATACAACTTAATAGTTAATTTTATGATCTTACAGTCGATGATGGGCAGTTACCATGTAACTAGGTTGTCTGAAAGGTATACAGTGACTTCAGAAAGTATTCACACCCCTTGACTTTTTCTACGTTTCGTTGTGTTACAGCCCACATTTTAAATGGATTAAATGTAGATTTTGTGTCACTGGCCTACACACAATACCCCATCATGTCAAAGTGGAACTATGTTTTTAGAAATTTTTACAAATTAATTTTAAATGAAAAGCTGAAATGTCTTGAATCAATAATTATTCAACCCCTTTGTCATGGCAAGGCTAAATAAGTTCAGGAGTAAAAATGTGCTTAACAAGTCACATAATTAGTTGCATGGACTCACTCTGTGTAGCATTTCGCTACACTCGCAATGACATCGGCTAAACACGTGCATGTGACCAATACATTTGATTTGATTTGATAATCGTTATTAACATAATTTTTGAATGACTACCTCATCACTGTTCCCCACACATCTGTGAGGGCCCTCAGTCGAGCAGTGAATTTCAAACATAGATCCAACCGCAAAGACTAAGGTTTTCCAATGCCTCACAAATAATGGCACTTGGTAGATCGGTAAAAAAAAAAAAGCAGACATTTAATATTTGAGCCTGGTGATGTTATTAATTACACTTTGGATGGTGTATCAATACACCCAGTCACTACAAAGATACAGGCGTCCTTCCTAACTCAGTTGCCAGAGAGGAAGGAAACCATTCAGAGATTTCAATATAAGGCCAATGGCGACTTTACAACAGTTACAGAGTTTAATGGCTGTGATAGGAAAAAACTGAGGATGGATCAACAACATTGTAGTTACTCCACAATACTAACCTAAATGACAGCGTGAAGAGAAGGAAGATTGTACAGAATAAAAATATTCCAAAACATGCATCCTATTTGTAAAAAGGCACTAAAGTAATACTGCAAAAAATGTGACAAAGCAATTAACTTTTTGTCCTGAATACAAAGTGTTATTAAATTTGGGGAAAATCCAATACAACACGTTACTGAGTACCACTCTCCATATTGTCAAGCATAGTGGTGGCTGCATCATGTTATGGATATGCTTGTCATCGGCAAAGACTACAGAGTTTTTCAGGATAAAAAGAATGGAATAGATCTAAGCACAGGCAAATCCTAGAGGAAAACCTGGTTCAGTCTGCTTTCCAACAGACACTGGGAGACAAATTCAGCTTTCAGCAGGACACTAACCTAAAACACAAGGCCAAATATACACTGGAGTTGCTTACCAAGACGACATTGGATGTTTCTGAGTGTCCTTTTGACTTAAATCAGCTTGAAAATCTATGGCAAGACTTGAATATAAGCTGTCTATACTCTTAGAGTAAAAGGGTTGCAAAAGGGTTCTTCGGTTGTGTCCCCATAGGATAACCCTTTTGGTTCCAGTTAGAACCCTTTTTGGTTCCAGATAGAACCCTTTTTGGTCCCAGGTAGAACTATTTTGGGTCCCATGTAGAACCCTCTGTGCAAAGGGTTTTACATGGAACCCAAAAGGGTTCTACCTGGAACCCAAAAGGGTTCTACCTGGAACCAAATATTGTTCTTCAAAGGGTTCTCCTATGGGGACAGCCAAATAACCATTTTAGGTTCTCCATAGCACCTTATTTTCAAAGAGTGTAGCAATGATCAACAACCAATTTAACAGAGCTTGAAGAATGTGCCAATATTGTACAATCCAGGAGTGCAAAGCTCTTAGAGACTTACCCAGAAAGACTCACTGCTGTAATCCCTGCAAAAGGTGATTCTAACATGCATTTACTCAGGGGGTTGAATACATATGTAACCAAGATATATTTGTGTTTTATTTTTCATTATTATTATTTATTTTTTTACAAAATGATAGAATGTTTCTTCCACTTTGATATTACAGAGTATTTTGTATAGATCATTGACAAACAAAAAATGAATTACATCGATTTTAATCCCACCTTGTAAAACAACAAAATGTGGTCAAAGTCAAGGGGTGTGAATAGTTTCTGAAGGCACGGTACCTAGTTTGATCTAACAGTGGACTAATTATTTAAACGTGATAAAAATTGTAAACCGCAATATGCACGAATCAGACTAGCTAGGTTTTACAGGCTAAAAATCTAATCCAAAGTGGAACAATAAATAACATTGAAACATGAATCATTATTAAATAGCCTAAAACATTAGTTCTATTATAATATTGAATGAGTTTGTATATTTGTATTATTTAAATGCAATTTCGTTAGATATGCAAGTAAGGCCCAGATGTAGTTTCACTGAAAAACATGGAAGCGTTTCATAGTTCAGTATAGTTTAATATATCTTGAAGTTAATTCGTCAATTATAGACATTTTTTATGGATAAACACATGCCTTTAGCCTTAAGCAAAATAAGGCTATTTTGTTCAACTCTGCACTGGCCTTTTCGTTTATAATTATTGTTAACTTATTGAGGAAACTGTGCCATTTAAGTCGTTTATCTACATAATTGTTAGTTAACAGAGTTTTTTTGAATGGATAACTATCACTATTCCAGTTAGTTTTAGTATAGTGGTAACATGAAAATAACATGAATACGCATTTACAATACATTTACGTTCTAGTTATTTAGTAGACGCTCTCACGCATTTAAAATAATAATACGAATGATTGCCTATGATAATCAACAATAACAATTAAGTGATAATGATATATGGAACGAAAATTGAAAGGTTATTTAGTTTTATATGATTTAAGGGAATTATATATCAAGTTTGATTGGACTTAAATAGCATTTAAAAATGGACAATGACACTGGTGAAAAGCTGTTGCTGTTATTTCACGGGTTTGTGCATTCAGGCTTTTCCTGTTGTTATTTAAAACCCCCAGCAAGCAACCTGGGTCTTATTGCCTATCTGAATTTATATTCTGTTTTTTTATTTACATGAAGGAAGTCCAGTCAAAACGTGTGCAGAAACTTCTCTCTCTTTGTAGGATGATATAAAGGGAAAACCAAGTGTTTCCCAACTTCATAACAACAATCATTTAACCATAGAAGATGATGCTAGCGTATACTGAATGTATATGTACATGGGCACAACAATTGGCTTCTCCCTCCGAACGAAACCTAATCTCAGGTAGTTTCTCAAGCGCCCAAAGAACTCTAGCCTCAAATCGATGGCGATCGGAGGGGGGGAAGAGAGATCAATGTGGGAGACAGACGAAGGCCCATACTCTAACACTCCGGAACCCGGTGTTCATCACTTTTGGCTTGATATGTTAAAAAAAGAGAGCACAACGTGATATTAAATCACACATTATAAATGAGTTTCATCAGCTGAACGCGGCCCTTCGAGCCGAAGCTCAACACACCCGTAGGCTGCGTGGTAGGTTGGCCTTTCCTCCCCCCAGTGTAAGAGACGAGTTATTACTGTCGAGCAGTCCTCATCGGGTCCAGCATGCATCCTCATTACGGACGCCCCAAAAGATGAAGCTCTAAATTAAGTTATTGCCATCCAATGAACTTAGATTAGATAGGCCGCAGAGATGGCCGCTCGTTTTGATACACCCTGACAGGCAGTAAGGTGGAGAGAGGGACGATGGGAGCGGGGGGGCCAGATTGGCAGGTGTGTTTTGTATGTACATTTCATGGTTTCTAGCCCCTTGGTTAATTTGGGCCCAATTGGAATCTCATTGGTAGCCTACTTATTACAGCTCGCGCTATTAACGGCACCTTCCCGCGCTCTCTTTGATGCCGCTCCCTTTCTCTCTGTTCGATGGGTCTACTTTGTTCCTTCCTATTTCATTTCTTTATCAGCCATTCAAATGAAATATGACATCTCTCTTCTCTCCCTGTCTGACAAGCGTCTCTCTCTCTGCCTCTGTCCATAATCTCTCCATCCAGTTGACTAGCTTTCTTCTTGTCGGCGCTCAAATCGTTATTGTGTTTGCTACCTGAGTCAGCAGCAGCAGGAAGTATGAAAAGCGGGGTTTTGACGAAATAGGGAAGTATGCCTGATATTTGTCAGGGGAGGGAGTGAGTGGTGATGGCGGCAGGAACGCCTGAAAGGAGTTGTGTGTATTTGCGATCGGGTGGTTGCGATGCTTCACTCTGTGAAGACAAAAACAGAGCAACCAACTGCACTTTCTTAGACTACTGTTTATCCCTAAAGCAAACATATCAGAAAGACAGTGACAGATTGGGAGCATCTCCCTCCTCCCATCGACACCTGCCCTACCTTAGATACCTTCTCATCTCAACCTTATTGAGAAATTCAAAATATTTTTCAAATAGCCTAAATTATGCAGAAGCACATATTCGTTTACTCTGTGCACTATTATTAAACAACAAAATACTTTGAAGGTTTAGTGACGTTGATTGCATTCGTTTATATTCCTTTTGGTAATCAAATAATTGTCGCCATGTAGGTAGGCTATTTAGGGTAGTAACCATGTGCTTTTGTATATGGCTATTGAAAAATTATACATTTAGTAGCCTACAATAGAAAGTAAGCTTGGAATATAGGCCTGCATTGTATTTTGATACACAGTCTTTGTTAATTAGTTTTGTAAATATTCAATCAATGTTATTTGGATAAGGATGATTGCAAAAATGCTGTGGAGATTAATTTGTGAAAACTATAGTCTTGCAATTAAAGCATATAATACACTATAATGTGCTGTTTATATTAAAACGTGTTTCATCTGAATATTATCCATTGATGGAGTAGGCCTGTATTACTTTAAAAAAAGAGTCCTGTAGCATTCACAGAACATACCTCGTTCATACCTTATACTTTAAATATATTTAAAGAGAAAGGAAGAAAGTCGCACACTCTATATATGCTCCCAACAATGTAACGAGTAAATATAATGTTCAACGTTTCGGCAACGCAGTGTCTTCTTCAGGGTACTTTTTAAATACCTTCATCAGCTTGTTCAGTTGCTATTACGTTTTCATAATACATTATATCTCTGTGCAATGTCAACATACAAAGTTCCCCTTACCTTCGATATCATCAACTTTATACATATATATATAACCCAATATATGTATATATATATATTATATAATATATGTATTGTGGTTGGCATTTATGTCCGTTACAATATCACACTAAACAATCATTTTGAAATATTTCTAATAAATAAAAACAAACCAGAACACACCCCACCTCACTACAATTAACATTGGACCTAAAACAGGTTGATATCTAACGAACCCAATGCTGATGTATTAGCCTACTGTATAAGCTATCAGGTGTGTTTGTACCAATACGTTGACCTGTCAGGGGATACTTGTTAAGAATTTAACTCAAACTGTTGGCGGTCTCCAGACGCTCACGGTGGCATCGATTTGAAACTTGTCCTGTCTAATTTGATGATAGCATCCAGCTACCCGAGAATAGCACCATGGACAGCGCTCTTTCCTGACCTTGCCTTGCTATCAAATTACCCCCGCCTGGGCCACGGTGGGAGACCAACACCAAGTTTGCACGACAAAGATTGGAGAGAGAAGGGGATCTTTTTTCTCCCTCAACACTGATCTCACAGCTCCCTCCCATCATGATATCTCTCTCTCTATGACTGTCAGTCTGGCAATATCTGTTGATAAAATACACTCCCTTACTGATGCTCTGTCCTTAAAGGTGTACCGTGCCTGAATACAGGCAATACGTATACCATTTCTCATTGTAAATGGACTATTCATCTCATTTCTAACATACCCCCATCGAGTATGAAATGTCATGCATTCAAATATGTTCCTGATTATAAGTCAATTGTAGTATGTATGTACATTCATACACACATCATGCACATGTATGCATAGATAGATACATACAGAAAGACATTGAAACCCGCCACACCCATGTCATGCGCACGTGTTGTGAGAAAAAGTTGAGTTGAGAGCTGGATTGGCTCATTTCTAAAGTTGGAATCGGAACCGAAGGCGCCGGTTGATGGCGGATTTGCTGGTGGGGCGAGAGAAGCTATTTGATGGAGCTCTACAGCTTTGAGACAGCTTGTTAATTAAAACCCCACGAGATGAGCCTCTGAAGCCACCGTCCATATCAGAACAATGCTAAATATCCTGACAGCAAGTTATACCAATCAGGCGCGCGGGCAGCGTTGTACTCGCTCTTCAATCCCACCTTTTAGCACATGCTAGCAGTGCGATAATTTCATTCGTTAAAATCCCACTGTGACGGTGGAATATGTTTTTTTCTACTGTCTTATTCGTGGAAAATGGTCCAAATGACTGCTCCTATACTCTCAAATCCACCCATGTCAGCTTAAAAATGCGTGTGAAAGAGTAATGAAAGAACGTCTTCGTTGGGTGGTCTAAGAACTAAATATTCATAATCACTTTGACCAAATTAAAACATTTAGAAATAAAAATTGAAAGCACTTGTGAGTTTTGGGGTTTACCTTATGAAATAAAGAAACAATAAAAAGTGAATAAAAACGTACGTATTTTAGGTGAGAATGAATGGGATATTATGTGATCAATTTCGGCGAGGTCATTATACGCTTTGTGTTATATGCATTATTCCATCTTAACTGAACTGGCACCCACCCTTTGTCTGCGGGATCTGTGCGTCATTTCATTTTAATATGCATATGTGAGATGATGGCTTGTTAAATCGTGAAAAACAAATACAGAGAGCCTTTTTTAAACACTCAAACGGAGGATGACTCCATGGCCATTCTAGAAAAAGTAATTGAAATGCGTAATTTCTTAATGTAGACTTGAATGTGTTGACCAAGCGTATGCTACAAATGTAAATACACCTATATTGTAGAAGAGTTATCGTTCTTAGTTCTGGCGGCTACGCCCTCTTGATTGTGAGGAATGAAACCGAGCAGTGCTAGCAGTGACTCTGTGATGCAGCTCTTTTAGTCCAGGTGGATGGTCTAGGAACACGCTCACCTGCGGTGAGATACCATGCACCCAGGATCGAACAGGGGGTGACGTGAACTAACGGACAATACATCTCAATCCCTGCTAAAAGATTACTTTCACAATAACGACCACCAGTACACCAGTCTTTGTCACGCCTGCACGGTGCACATTATAGCCTCACACTATAGCCCATGCTTGGTGTTGGACATCAAATATTTCTGGGCCTCATCAACCCTCATTAGACTAATCTAGTGCCTAATATTTCAATGGCATAATCAACACGGTCCATTGAAAAAGTATTTTGTAACAGAATTGTATTAATATCCAAACCAACAGGGAAAACAGAATCTAGAAATACATCTAAACAAATGAGCGGTTTGAAACTGCACACAAAACGCATTGTCCCTTACTGGACCAGTCACTATTGCAATGAAAGCCTGTTAAAACATTAGATATGGGCAGTATTTCTTCATAACAGGACATAGTCCTGTTCCATGAGTCTCTCTAACCTGTTTATTTTATAATCTAGCGCGGTTGCGACCTCTGCACCTGATCGCCAGTGCCTGGGTCTGAGCTCGCGCTTTTAAGACAGCTGTAAAAAGTTATCTAAGTCTCCAGCACATTCATCAACCTCAGACATGGACAAGACGCTATTTAGTGAATTTGTGACTGCAGCAGTATATCTTGACAGAGAGTGGGCCACTCACTGCAAACAATGCACCTTTCCCCTCAACTGCAAAGGACTATTAAACAAGGGCATATTTATATTTTTCTTTAAATTATTGTCTTGCCTTGACTACATAAAAAATCGATAGGCTATATTCTATTGCTTAGAATATATAGACTGACAAAATGTATTTAAATAGCTGTATCTCATGGAATTAGCCTTGTTTTTAAATCAGTGTTGAAAAAATATTCTGTTCTAAATGATATTACAATATTTATATATATGTTACAAACATGCTCGTTAACAACAGTTTATCACTGTACCCACATTTCAGTTGTTTGAATTAATTAAAATCATATTTAATTTTGAACAAATGTTAAAGCCTACTATTTATTTTGGAGGATTCGAATTTGGAGTATGCTTATGCAATATACAATTTCTGGAAACTTCACCTAAAATACAATTAAATGAAACCTAATGAGTTATTAGAATACCTAAGCTTATAAGCAATGCACAATAATCAAAACAAATATCTTATTATCAGTTTATATAAAAAACATGCATTAGTACTCTAATTTGGTTTATGTGTTTAATCAATCTGATTTTATCAAAATGCAAAACCCATCTGACACATAAAACCATTAAAAGTATTTGTCTCATTTACACACACCAACGAAATTAAATTAGGAGCATTTACAGTCGCGGAAAGTATAGTGATATCGCTGCAGACGAGTGGGGTGGTTAAGGCTGAGCGTGGATAGAGGTTGTGTTGTTCCTCGGTCTGAGGGTCCCAGTACCCAGAGCGCCATCTAGCAAACAAACGTAGAAACAAACAGCGCGAGACAGCCTCCATGCACTGCACTGCACGAGCACTGAAGCACGAGAGCACCATAACAAAGCCGCTTAGGAGCGCCACCAAGGTATTCAGACAAACCTTCTACATCCTGCACTGCCTTCATTCAGCAGTAGACTGCTCTCTATTCACGATTGATGCTTTCCATAAATAAACCACCCTGAAATAGTAGTCAAATTATTAATAAATGAACGAATCAATTAATTAGAACGAAGCAATGTACGTTTTGCACAGGATCGAATTTTAATGAACCCTGAAGGGTCAAGATGCTAAATAAACTGATCATGTCATCAGTGTTCAAGCTACATGTCTAGGAACTTCTAATGTCAAACTGGCTGACGGAGATCTGGCGAATATCAACTTGACAAAATCGATAGGCCCACTATCATCCGCTAGTCCCATAACGGTGTTTTACTTCACCAAGTGTACCACACAAGCACACAATACATCTTCTGTCGGGTGTGGTTTCGAATCAATTGAAAGGTCTCAAAAGTAGGTTGTGGGATAAGGAGGGCTGGTGAGCTGTGTTGTCTGTCATGCGCTCTCTCCAAGCCACTGACAGCATGAGTAGGCTAGGCTACACCACAGCATCGGTGTTAATGACCACGCTCTCAGTCATCATATAGGCTCCCACGTCACCACTCTTCACCCTCACTATTCCTTGTCCTCCTCATCTCCACTGCCATTACTTCAAACACCAACAAATATGACGAATCCAAGATCATATCCTGTATCCTAACACTATCACTAACGCCTCAGTGTACCACTGCTAACAATGATAGTGGTCGCAATAACATTTAGCAAGTAGTCATCGTCATAACCACCTTAATTGAGATTGTCTTAATAATCATAAGACTATATAGCCTAATAACCATGATTAGTATGGCAATCGAAGCGTATAGTCCTAATCTAAAATGGAGACAAAGACTACAGCGTCTTAGTTCAATTTATAACCAACCCATTTACGCCTCTAGCCTACTGTGCATGCCACTGCCTACAGAGACAGAAGACCTTTCTGATTTGGGAAGGACATTTTACATAATTAGAAATAGGCCTATTATAAATGCTAGAATATTAATATCAGAATATTTGTAATAATACTTTTCTCTAATACTTTCAATATATCCTGATGTCCAAGTGGACTATTAGTAATTGTATTAATTCTAATGAGTGATTAGTCGACGTAGATGAGAACATATACACCAATAGGCGTTCAGAGGGAGACACAGCACAATCGGATGCTATTGCTTTCTTCTACGCAAACCGCAATACGTCACAATTTTCATTGAGCCGCTTGCACTAATGTCAAATTGCAAGGGACTTAAAAAATAACATTCTAGATTAAAAGTAAGGTGTACGAAATATACATATGGGTTTTGGTGTCATGCATATAGGGTGCTACACATCGATATTAATGATAAAAACATTTGCTCATAGGCTACTCTTTTTTTGTGACCCATTACTGTGCTTTTATGACAGACACACTTATCATGGTTCTCAATGCAGGTGTTTGTGTGTGCGCCCGCGCGTGCGTGTGTGTAGGGCATCTTCTCATCAAAATAATCCAGAGCAGTGTCAAGTAATTTCATATAAAACTCAGATATTTCCCTTATGGCTATGATATGCAGTCAATCTAGTATTGCTGATTTATTATGTGAACAATTACCTAAAGAGTACAATGTTATCCTCGTAAAATTAATCAAATACGATGCGTAGTCTAACCAGATTCCTGAATCTCCTGCTAATCAATTTATAAATGCGATGAACCTGTTGTAGACATGGTCTCTCCAAAGAGAAGGCATTTTGTCAAATGTGGTCATAGGCTACTCGACATTAATATATAGGCTATAGTTAAAAAAAAACTGTGTTATGCTATTCTTTTTCAGGATAAAGTGTTCTGATCCATGTCGTGCTCGAACCCCTGTATTGATTATTTTCAGGCACATCTCTATTTTCTGTCTACTGCTCTGTGGTAAACGAGATAGCCCCCCTTTTGCCGCCTCTGCGTGCAGTGGAAAGAGTGAAGATGTGACGGGGCGTATTTGAAGTATGACGAGCTTTGTGGTCAACTCCTTTTCATTCCCCTGCCTCAAATACTCTTTCAAATAAGCCTCCCGGCCACCCCCTGCCACCATGACATGAATGGGCGGCTGACCTTTCGGGCCGTGTCCACTCTCCGTCCAGTTTTATCCAAACAAGCCTCCTTCCCCCACCCTGCCTCATCTAGGATGCCAGCTATTTTTCACTGATATCATCAACGAATGCAAATAATTTGGACGTGGGGGGCTGCATGGAAGGAGCAGTGGTGTAAAGTACTTCAATAAAAATACTTTAAAGTACTACTTAAGTCGTTTTTTACGGTATCCGTACTTTACATTACTATTTCTTTTCTTTTTTACAACTTTTACTTCACTACATTCCTAAAGAAATAATGTACTTTTTACTCGCTACATTTTGAATGCTTAGCAGGACAGGAAAGTGGTCCAATTCACACTCTTACCAAGAAAACATCCCTGGACATCTCTACTGCCTCTGATGTGACGGACTCACTAAACACAAATGCCTCGTTTGTAAATTATGCCTGAGTGTTGAAGTGTGTCCCCGGCTATCCATAAAATAAGGAATTTGAAATGATTTACACTTTTACTTGTACCTTTGTTACTTAAGTATATTTTAAACCCAATACTTTAAGACTTTTAGACTTCAAGTAATATTTTATTGGGTGATTTTCAATTTTACTTGTGTTATTTTCTACAAAGGCATCTTTACTTTTACTCAAGTATGATAATTGGGTACTTTTTCCACCACTGAGAAGGAGGGTGGGTAGTCATGGACAAATACCACACTAGTTGAGAATGCGCGTGTGTAGATGGAATAATTGAATACCCACCAATATGGGATGGTTCGAACCACCTTGAATTCAAAATTGCAGAGAAAATAGACCTTCCAATTTCTGAATTTCGCACTTTGAAATACCACCAACAAATTCGCCATTCAGATAACATGCGTTTATTTCTGCATGGCCTTTGAAGAGAGAGGGGTTGAGTCAGTCAGCGAGGAAAGGCCACTCCGTTAACCCCCTCCCTTTACACTCCTCCCTCTCCCTCCCTCAGACCAACCCCCACCTTTTCTTAGCACAGACCTGAGCGCGCGCACACAATTTGACTATAGCCTATCACGCGGGCTTTAAGGCTACACAGAGGGTAGATTAGAGCGGTGCTTCTCTAGCAAGTAGAAGAGGAGGCACTTCTGTAATCACAGTGGAGGTATGTAGCCTAGGCCACAAAGTGTTAGTAGCTAGCTATAGCGAGAGGAGCAGTCCACGTGCTTTAGGCGAGCAGCAAAACGTTTTCTCGAATGCTTTATAATCATCAAAGCACAATATGTTATTAAAAGATAATATATTTTGGACATTTCAAAAGATGAGGCTACTTATGCATGTATAGCCTATCTCAAAAGTGATGTCTGCCTATATAGGCATATTATCAGTTGCCTATATACCAAAGGACATTCCATTTTGATAATATGGACAATGTGTATTAGAAATGTTAGTCATTGTCTAACGTGAAGACAGTCTCGCGTTGCATCCTCGCTCGACTTTACAGTGGTTACATCGCTATTGGCAGCTTATCTTCGCTTAGACCAATGCTACTGCAGAGACATACATATTGATGGATGATGCTGAGTAAGATCGAAAAAAGACGTGTATTTATCAACAGTCTGCCTTTCCTCTAAACTGTAGAGAGAGAGAGAGAGAGAGAGAGAGAGAGAGAGAGAGAGAGAGAGAGAGAGAGAGAGAGAGAGAGAGAGAGAGAGAGAGAGAGAGAGAGAGAGAGAGAGAGAGAGAGAGAGAGAGAGAGAGAGAGAGAGAGAGAGAGAGGGAGAGGTGTCTGCGCTGCACCAACCTTGGGGAAGCCCTGCCACTGTCAAAACCTCTGACCAATGGCATAGATCAAAAAATGCCCTTTATGAAACGTTTCAGTCAATCAAGAACACAGACCATGCGCCAGCCAGGTGGAAAATAAAGGCTAAATTGCAACAAAATAAACAGCAACATAAATAAATACTAAAGAGCTTGTGTACCACAAATACAGTCCTGGATCATAAAAATATTCTGGCACGCTTCATAGCAAGAAAACAGATGTAACGTTTCCATGTATTAATGGTCTACATAAAGTTGGAACGTCTCCAGAATGGCTGTTATTTTCACAACGGCTATTATAGCTCAGACATAGGCCTGTTCGTTTGTTCATAAACATAACAGAAATGAAACAAATTGACTCAAACTCAGCTAGGAGACTAACTGGCCTTTCTTTACCCAAATCAGTGTATATCGATTGCATAGGCCAATAGCCTATACATAACTATTGTTTTATGTTTTTCCAGTTTAATATTTTGAAGACGTAGCCAATAGGCCTACAGATAGAGACTAGTTAGATAAAATATAAATTGCTTCATAAGCATTATGATTGATTGAGTGATTGGCTGAAAGGTGCAGTGAGTGGCCTATCAACCCAGTTTGGTCAAGCTTCAAGACGTGCTATGTATTTTCTTGTTTTTAATATACCATGCATTGAACGTGGGTACCAGGCCTATAGGCTACATATGCATTTAAGCAACAAAAAAAAAATCCATATGAAAAAGTAACTTCATAGAGGCAATGTGAAAATCCTGACGATGAAGTGAAACATTAGTGGTGACCAAAATTATATTTACATAAACATGCTGCAAAAATAGGTGACCAATGAATTTGGTCTCAGCATGAAGTATAATTGCAACAAAATGCAGCTGAGTAAAATTGAGGAGCTCACTGGCAGCGGTGGTACAGTTACAAACCATCTGGTGTGTATTAGAAAGAGAAGCCGTAAATATTACTGAAAAGCCAGGGTGTTATAAGGTAAGCCCGGCCTTGCTGGCCTCCCATATGTTGACATATTACACCGTGGGGATGTCTATTAAAACATTTCAAATTAATACATTACCATATTAGTTACATTAATTTAGTTGGTGTAGGCTAGATCTCCCGATGACTTGACGTCACTCTGTTTGTAAACAGTTTGAAGGGATTACGGAATGAATTAGTTGGCGCAGCATGCTGGTGACGTTATGTTTGGACCACTGTGGAATTTTTCGGCCAGCACCTAGAATTTTAAGTGTCCATCAGCAACAGGTTAACTCTTCTCTGACTCAAAACACAATTGCAATTGGCCTTAATGACAACATTTGCCACTGACAATCACAAACATCCCTATAAACTTCTCAAAGGAAATGAAGCTATAGCCTCCTCTTCTCAAAACCTCAGCCCCTTCTCCTCGTTGTCTCGACTCGGTTAACTCGTTTTACGCTTTCCCTTTCAAAATCAAACTTTCCTTTCCAATCTCCTGGGTTTCTTTTCCGGTACTGTGATTACCGGAACTTATACATACACTGAAAAATAGCACTCTTGAGTTTAAATGCCACGTGTTGATTAATTTGTTGTTAATGACAGCCGGAGTCACACACACACGCATAAGCACATCCTTTCCTCTTTCCCTTTCTCACATATCCCTCCCCCTTCTCTCACTCTCGCTCTCTCCTTCTCCCCTCTCCCCTTGCTTATCCATTTCACTCAAACGTGCACACACACACTGTGCATGAGAGACAAAACCAAAACAAGTCTTACTTTTTTCGTGAATCTCCATCATAGTCCTTGATGTTCCAGCTTCTCTGAGCCGTCTCTCTTCACAGATTGTAAAGTCTAAAACATTTGAGTTCGACACAACATCTCGCTTTAATTAATATATTTCTGGGCTCTGTCCCATAGACTATACCCAAAAGCTTAGAGTGAAGTGCAGATTGAGACATATTGAGCCCGCTTTAAAAGGATCATTTCATGTGGGAGGTTGGACACAAAGTTTGGACTCGTGACTGGCATTCCGGAGGGACATGCATATTTTAAAACAACAAAGCAAGATAGAGACGGGGCTCCGGGTGGGAGGGGAAAAAACTCGGAAAGAAGTTACTATCTGATGAACAGCTGTCATTGTTGGGCAAGTCTCGAGCGGGTATTAAGATATAGCCTACATTCCCAAAGCCCCTGTCGAATAATTATCATCGACTGCCCCTCGACGATTATTCTTTTTTATCTCACGCTTCAATATTTGTATTTCACAATTACCCTTTATTTCGTATAATTGGCACTTTATATCACCACTATGTTGTAAACACAACGTTTAGCCAATTAGGCTTGCATAAGTTAATAATATAAAATCCCAATGCATTGTAGCAGTGCCATGGTGGTTGATGTTCAGCAGCAACTCAATGTCCTACATTGCGTAAAACTGGGTAGAATCTTCCCTTGAGGACGTAGCTTATGGTGAATCCACAATTGTTTTCAACGTTCTGACGATTCACGTGCCAATCAAGAAAAATATGTTTCCTTATAAAAACACCAAAAGTAGTCTATGTGAGAGTTTGGACAACTTAGTTGACCATGTTACTGTAAAGGCACACACTTGTCATAATTAGCCTACATCCAAATGCTGTGATTTATGGGTTATAACTCGGCTACAAGAGTTTAAATGCCTTAGCACTAGGCCCATTAATGAGTGATAAAGATAACAATTCACAGTCTTATTTTCTATAGGCCTATCGTTAAAATGACTTCTATTCTATGTGGAATCTGTTCAAGGGTAAATGCTTAGAATGTGTTCACTGTGACGAAATCTTTCCGTTGAAATGAAGGGTATGGAGACAAAAGGAGAGAGTGCATGGTGTAGAGCTGGATATCTCTGTTAGTTGTCAGCGTTAGTCCATGGGTATGGAATGCTAATGAGTAAAGGGTCTCTCTCTCTGTCTCACCCCCTCCCTTGCTCGCTCGCTCCCTCCCTCGCTCCCTCTCGCTCTCTCTCGCTCGGGGAGAGCAGCGGATCGATAGCTGACCTGATGGTTTGGCCAATGCTTTATTTATCTGTCCAGGCAATGATATTATCAGCCTTGAACGTTATATACAGCAAACGTCTTCCTAAATCAACACAAAGGGATCGCTTACACAGCGATCTGTTCTCGCAACCGACTCCCTCGCTGTCTCTCTCTCTGTCTCTCACTCACTCACTCACACACGCCAGCTTGCACATACATAAACGCGCGCGCGCGCACGCTCGCAACACACACCGCACGTACACACACACACATACATACACACACACACACACACACACACACACACACAGGCGTCCCCTTATGTTACGTTCACAACTGGATATATTTTATACCCCTGTAGTATTGGATTTGATCCATGGCTTAAAGCTTGTCTATGAGGTCTGCGGACGGCAGAATTATACTGCGATCATTGAGATAGTTAGGAACAATTGTACGTCATTCCAGGTCGAGTACATATTATTACCATTTCACATAGAAAGCAAACAATCCATTTTATGACACACAAGCAGACATCCATGCACTATATTTAGAAAGCTAGGCTATTTCCCACTGTTTTCAAACATTCACCAGAAGTGTTTGAATTGCCAAGCGATGATGAAAAACGTGATGTCCATTCTCGTGTATGTCTATTCATTATGCATAAGCAAATACCTGAAATAAAAGTTTATAACATTGTCATAGCCCATACTTGAGAAGATCATTCACGCATCCCAAAGCTCAATTTGAAAATATTTTCTCAAACTGTTTGTCAAAAGTGACTTATCGTAGGCCTAACATTGTCGAAATGAACTGATGTTACCACACACAAGCTTGTTATTGCCGTGTGACTGCTCAAGACGTGTGGAACCATTGGTTGCATGAGGTTTTGGAAATAGGGTCGCTGACAACTTAGGATAATAAATGTTTCGCTTTCAGACAGATATCTCAAACGTGAAATCGCACCCAGCTGCTTGTGCAAGCAAACAAATAGCCCCGTGTTAGGAGTCATTCACTTGTGGTTTGATGGATGAAACCAGACAAAGGTAAATTGTTATTTAACTCATTTGGGAATAACACTTTGGTAACCAGAGTTTCCGAAATTACCGAGACACAAATGGGGCCTATAGTGTGTTACAGATCCCGTTGCCTTACCCACTGTCATCAGTCAAGTGCAACAATACGATATGATAGAACATCCCAATCGTGTCACACGTTTATTTCTTCTTCAGAAAAGCAGCTAAAATACCAGCAGCATACAAGACCCAGAGAGACCATTTGTATAACATATTTGAACGTTGAGTGATCTACAACTATGAAAGACTTCTGCCTGAAAGCTCATCATCCCAAACACTATAGGCCTATGAGGTTAATGGAAAGCCGAATACCAAACTAGTATGAGATTATATCCAATTGTTGCATATTTAAATTGTCCTAACTGTTGGACAATGAAAGCAACACACCATCGATTAATAAATATCACTTATCACTACCAAACTGTAGCCTATCATTCCTGTTTGTAGTGAGTCATACTGCTTCATTAACTAGAAACACATGGCTCGAATTATGTTATTTTGAAATGATTTATATAGCCCGTAGTGTAGAGATTGTACAACAGAATGCGCTCAGCAAAGGATGAAAGTTAGAATTCTAGAGGGGTTTAGAATACATTATGTGAGGACAACCAGTTAAAAGCTGCATTTAATATGCTGGTAAACAATTTAGTCGAGGGCTGTAAATATAGGCTGGAATTGATCGAGACTCGTCATCAACGACACTATTTTCAGTAAATGTTATATTTTTCTAATTAAACATCTCTTCATATGCGGGTAAACATAAACTAGGATATTAGCCAAAAAACTAATAAATATAACACATACAACCAGATTTATAAAATAAAATATTTAGGGGACTACAATCTAAGAAAAGTTGTGGAGTAGGCCAAGGATATGAGCTAAACTTCCAAATTAGCCCAAAAGCCTATTTATTTTTCCAATAAGATTAAATGGGTAATTTGTAAAATGCTAAGGTATAATATGTACAATTTTGGCTCTCAGGTGTTAAAATGAGTGTTTAAAGTATTTAAAAAATGTGTTTAAGCCTATTAATTTAAAGCAAACTACAAGGGCTCATTCTCCAACTGTGAACTGGCCAACCGGCCAACATGCTCATGCCATTGTTAGTTCATAATCATTGATAGCCATATTATTACACATTATTGAGGACATAACACAATTAAGGGTTACGTTGATCTGAGAAATACCGTGTTGAAATATTAGCAGAAGCTATATAGGATGAACACTGCTTCAATCATGACCACAGGTCGACCGGGATCAACTAAGGCCTGCTCATCTTTTGACCAGATGAGACCATGACAACTAGACCTAATAGGGCTACTCCTGTTTTAAAAGCTGTAAGAAAAAACGATTTGAGATAGGCCCTCATTTACGACATTTCACAACATCACTAGTTTAAGCAAAAAATAAGTTACTCGTAAATGAATTAATCAGGGGACATACAATCAAATCAACCGCCGCCACGATACGCCCCCACCCAAACCCAAAATGGTGATATAAATACAATTAAGACATGTGGCTGTCTCCGTTCAGCTTCCATCCTCACGCTAGCTTTCATCGTAGGGAGATCGTTCAAGAAATTGGACGTCTATACATGTCCTCATCATGCTACTATCTCAAGATCGACTGCAAGGCAAAGGCTACAAGACACCGTCATCTTCCTCCCAACATATCCCAAGCGTATGTCCTTATTTGAGTCTGATACAGTATGTGTATTATGCATATGAACAGTATACTGACTTATTTCTGTACGTCAGAGATCTGTTCTCGGGTCCACATTCTTTGTAAAGGGTAAGCAGACATTGTCACGCCACAGACATGCAGCCTCTGTACAGGAAGCTACTATACTACACTGTGCAGACAAACATCATAATCCAACACGTTGAGGACTTCGTCGATGCATTCATTATAAATGTAGGCTATAGGCAAGCCAAGACTACATACACGCTGATTTCCCTCCGCATATTTCCTCTCTCATTTGTCTTTGCACTGTGCACTCCGCGTCTGTCTCTCTATCTCTCCTCCACTCTCTCTATTCCAACACAATACATCACATTCGATGTTTCTATCGTCTGGCTTACATGCTGTAAAATACATTTTCCAGATTGATCATGCATATCACATCTGTTTTACAGCGAGTGCAATCCTTAGCTAAAACGCATGTCAATATTGAAACCATTTTTTCAAAGGGTATATTTTTTTAACAGGCGAATGCAGATGTTTGGAGTCAGTCATAGTTGAATTGAGAATCACCTTGATTAAGCCACAAGAGGTAGGCTAGAGAAGCTCATGCTTTCATTGCTGTCTGGGAAAGTATGAAACATTAATGCCCTCACGGGCAGCGAGCAGCGTCACTACTGTCTAATTCCGCACATCGTTGTGTTTATACTCAGTCGTGAGTGAGCGACTAGGTGAAACAGTAACATATAGCTAGCTATGCAATGAGCAGCCTACCAGCCATCCAATCTAAACAACGCCTGTTCTATAGCATAACATGATAGTGTTATCTTTTCCCATCGTTCGCCAAGCTCCATTGGGAAGAATAGAGGCAAAATGCCTATAATTAATTAGAATGTTTAGTGTAGTATGCAAGACAAACCTGGAAAACGCACATATAAGGCAAACATATTGCGTAGCCTAAACATGTGTATGAAGATGAGTGGCATTATGCTATCCCACACAATACGCGTGAGTGCGCATCTCGATCTTCAGAAGAACATTCTTGAGAGTGAGACATTGTTGCCTATTTCTTTTTTAATAGTACACTCACCATCACACAACTTCATCAACCGACCCTTCTGCAAAAGCTGCATTATGAAGTAAGCAAATTGAAGGCAACAACCAATAAAATTCAAGAAACAATGAAAATTTCAAGACGAAACAAAGAAAATGTATTTGAAATGATATATTAAAAGTGCTTTTGATTTTCATGTCTCTCCTCTTTGACTGATGATCGACTCCTCAAACACTCATAACCAGGAGCAAGACGTCCTCTCGTCAAAATGTCCACGAGGTCGGTCTGCTGTTGCAGGTCCATAGTTCAACCATCAGTAGTGATATTGTCATAGCGATTAGACTTGTATCTTATTTGTCTAAATTTCTTTATTTTTCTGTTTTAAATTCCCACTTCAACTTTTAATTCTCGGAGAACGTAGCTTCGACAACATATATATCGCACTCATAATAAGAAGCAAAAGGTTATATAAAAATTATTAGTATAGAATCACAGAAAAGCTGGTTTAGAACCAGAAAAAATACAAAACAGAGGGGTACATAGACACAGGACATTTCTTATAATTGCTTGGAAACATTATTTTCCCGCTAAGTCTTGTTTTTCATTTTATTTGTGTTTTTTTTTTTACAAAAAAGGAAAATAAAGACTAGTATTTTACAAAATGAAGAGTACTGTTCTTGAAGATGAGAGTGGAGTTAAACAGGTGTAAGTCCAGTTCCATATTTTCTGTACATAACGTATTCCATCTCACATCTTAGTCCCAGAAGACAAAAAAAAAACATGTCATGTCTTCCAATATGTTCAGAAAATGTCCTATATATAGTCTTCTTGTACTGGATGCTGAATTTTGGTCCTTTTTCTCTCTTTTTGTCACTCTCATTCGGATCATTGGATGGACATGTAAGGCCAGTTGAAGCTGCTCCCGGATAATAGCATATCCCTGATGAGCGTTTCAATAGGAGTTTTACCTACCAAGCGGACGAAGAACAGCTGCTCAATTACCGATGAGGAGACGGTGCGGAGAGAGGGCAGCCGCAGCAAGAGCTTGCCAAAGCGGCTCGGCTGGTTAGGGTACTGGCTCCTCACGTATTCCTCCAGGGCGCACTGAGACTTCTCCTGCAGGCTTTCGATGTGAGCCGCATCTGACAGGCCGCAAGCGTCTGTGCAGGCAAAAGAGAAACACAAAAGAACCCTGGTTATCGTTCAACATCAACGTTACGTGTTATTGACAAAGTGAAATTAACAAACACACTGCCCAAACATGCTACGTCACGTTGAGTAAGAGGAACTGTCATATAGAATAAACAAGGGCGATCTGTTGAAGTGGGGAGCGCACCACACAGAGGCAGATACCTCTACACGTTCATAAATCAATCAAAACAAAGAATATGCAGCTAACGGGCATGGGAAATGGTGTGCAGCATAAGCCTATTTATTGTATAGCGTTTTGCAGTTCCAATCGAGGGAGCAGGGGGAAAGGTAGGCAGGCCCACTCATGGTTTCTGACTCAGGGGACACAAGTCTATGGAAACGTATAAAATACATTGATGAAAATTAAATTGCAATGGTTATAATATGACCTAATTAAGCTACTCTCGATAAGCTGTTAAGCCATTTCTCCGCTCTTTTCTTGATATACCATGCTTGGCCTGTTTTTCAATGTAGCCTAGTAAAGGCCCTGGAAGCAATCACATTTATTAGCAGGGTGAAGTCAATAGTCACGCAAAAACCACGTAAAAATACGAAAAGGAGCCAGCACAACAACACATGCGACATGTGTTTTGTTCGTAGCCTACACAGTCGGGGGTTGTTCATTGCACATTGGCCTAAATGGAGAATGCACTCAATGTTAATGTCTTAAGATATGTTTGTGCATAGTAGTCTACAAACTAAACTGTTTATCGCACAGGCCACGGCATACTGCTGTGCCTAGAAATCCGCATTAAACGGCTGTGCAGGGCCAAGCATAATAGCATTTGGACCGTTATGCATAGGCCTGACCATTTTGTATTAAGCCATTGCTTTGTAACAATACATTAAACACCGGACAATGGTATCCGAGAGGCTTTTAAGCCTCATCTTGATTTCTCAGGGTGATAACTCACTATGGCCAGACACAATAACCTTATGAACTCACGGACTGCGCGGGGGCAACGCGGAGATCTCGGGTTGATTTACTATATGATCTTAGACTAGGCAACACAGTCCCATGTATGCAAATCCGTTTGGATTACCTCTGATAGTCTCTATTCAATACATACAACAAGTCATCAGGGAAAAATGAATGACGTTTTAAAACATCTTGCAAATATAAACTTGTGAAACACAATGATTAAGCTGAAATCATATCGACGACTGAGCTGCAGTGAATGCATGAGTCAAAAGAAAGCTCGTGAAGGGGCACGCGATAGTTCACCAAACATAGAACTAACCCTTACGCCATAATACAACCTGAAAATATCTGCACATAAAGACATCTATTTCATAGATTCACATTGAATAGGTATGTGAAAACAGATTATGAAAAATATCCTACAATACATAACTGGACATAATATGAATCATAAGCACACAACGACCTAAACTAGGCTACCCCCTATGGGTTTCATGTTTGAAAAAAAAAGAAAAATGTCAACACAGTAAACCTTGACTGCAGCTATAGTTTGTTACGCATGTTGCCTCTTGCTAAAATGGACAGAACCAAGATTAAATCTAGTCATCTTAAACAACTATCTCTGTAGTTGTATTTTATGTTAAATTGGATAAAGCCTAATAACGTAACAACAACTTGGAGCAAGGCACTCAATGTCGTCATGTTATGTTAATGACTAACAGCCTAGAAAAATTCGCATTAGCAAAGGTAGGCTATAGGTAAACCAGAAGGGCTTGGTTGGTATTATAAATGTGCCTAAAAGGGCACAGTCACATGTAGGCCTACAAAACGAGAATATAATGTTTGTATGCTAAGGACAGAAATGTCCTCACGGGCAGAAAGGGCAGTGGTAAAGTCTTCATGTCACTAAGGAGGGCAAACTAGAGGACTAGAGGAGGTTTATTGGCCATGATCAAAACATGTTCACTGGTCACTCAACCTGTCTGTAGGCTATACAATCCTCACGATTTTTTACATTTTTCATTACAAAATACTTCATATGGATATGTCTAATAATATAATAACCTATAACATAATATAATATGCATAATATAATATAATATTGTATAATATGCAAGGAAATATATTTAGCTATTTAGAGTAGGCTATAGGATATATTTAATAGGCTATAATTCAGTAAGATGCTAATGCTAGGCTACTTTAGGCTAGGCTATAGGTGGTCACTAAGCAAGTGTTTTTTGAGGACATCGAGAGTGAAAATATGTTCTATAAAATAAAATAAAAACACATATTACAAAACATAATGATGTTCAAAATGTTACTTAATTGTGAAATGTATTGATTGAAATAATGCTATTTAATGAGAATTTGTTCACCTCTAAAGAGCCACATAAGAGCTCTTTTGAGTCACGGTCGATTTAGGCTTCTTTATCCACTAGGCCTACTTACTCTCCATTATCCTTATGCGACTGCTTGCAAATGGTAATGGCAGCAAGTGTCCACAATCAAACCCCAAATATCTATATTATTACACGCGACAGGAACGGTGACCTTGGCTCAGCCAGATCTAGTAATGACCTGTCATATGTAGACTATGCCTTCTTTTCAAAATTTGGGGGTTCTAATATTTTACAAGGAAATAATTGTGAGAGGAAATATCTTTAAACTAAATACATTCAGAATCTATCTCAAGCATACCATTGTTCTGACAGAAATGTATAGCAGAGTAATACAATGACATATTAGGCTATTTAATCAGTATTTCTTTGAATAGGCAGCTAGGGATTATTTCCTGTTTTACCAAGACACATGTTTGTGCGCGCAAAACATGAAAAACATGTGCCGCAACTCATACATAGCCTACATCAAGTGTCATACCGCAATTATGCTTTTCTTTACGCATATAATGTTTAAAACAAAACGCCTGCTACATAGACCAAACACTTCTGTAGACCTAGTTATCAGACTTATAAAACATGTAATGCGATTAACTTTTTATACTGTCTCACAGTTATTAAATAGTATATTGTCTTTCAATCTATTCCTACGTGGGAGTAAAATACACATAAAAATTACGTTTTTGAAAATCGGTTTGTTTACTTCTCTTACGCTTTGAGTAACACACAAAATGTATCACTGTGGATATTTGCAGCAAGCCATTGTCAAAACAGCATGGAGTAGCCTGCACTAAACAGCCATGGCCTCTGTGTCAGTGTTGTTCTCCCTGTCTACCCCCTCACTGCCCGCCTATGAGAGAGGAGGCCTCAGTAGCGGCATGGGAAACACTCACCTGATGTGAAGAGTACTATCGCCTTGATGCAGCTGTACTCTGCCGAGTCAACGTGGAGGGCCTTGAGCTTCTCAACCTGCTCCTGGAAGATTCGAATGTGATCCATGAAAGCCACGACTCGATCCGCAGACATTGGAGAAGCGTGGAGGCCTGCCGCGGCGAGCAGAGGGGCCACATGCAAAGGCATGGAGCACTGAGCCGCGTTTAGCACAAACAATTCGCTCCACGTCAGCCTGAGAAGGGACACCTGGTCGGTGATCTGCAGATCGGGAAAGAAAGGGATGTTCCTCGCCCATTCCACGGCGCTGAAGAGCAAGCGAGCTGCCAGCTCGCAGATGTTCTCAATACCCATGATATTGTTGGGCTGCATGCATTGGCTTCCATATCGGGACGTCGGGTAAGGCTCAGCCCGAAGCAATAACGAGATGTATCCGGAGAGATAGCAATGGCCGTTCAGAGGGTCCCCGTTCGTCAGCCCGTACTGCCCTGGGTTCGGCTGGGTTGGAGGCATTCGTCCTCGCTGAACCGCTGACAAAAAGAAAGAGAAGGAGAGGAAATGTGCATCCAGAACTGATGAACATTGTTGCATGTGCAACCTATGCTGAGAAGCATTAGGCAAGCTAGTGTTTTCTGCTCTGAGATAAGGGAGTAACATTTCCCATCACAATCTAGTTCAAACTGTAAATTATATAGTGTGTAAGATTGTGTGTTGTTTAAATAAATAATAATATTTTCAATATCTAAGAGTGACCGTAGCCTACATGCTAAGTGTTGCACTTTTTACATTAGTATCGACTATGCATGCATCTAGATTAAAAAACACACACACACACACACACACTTATAATATCTAACATGACGGATGCTTTAATACAGGCCTATAATGCCATTTAGACCTATGCTCCATCTAGTTGTTCACTGCAGCCCATGTGTCAGTTTAATTTGTTCTAATGTATTCCTCCATTACATATGTGTTATGCTGCACTGAAGAAGAATGGCAAAAATATATCAAGCACAATAAGAGTAAACGCCTTCTAAGCCTATAGTTCAGTCGAGGAAGAATATTTTAATAATGTGCTTTAACAAAGTATAATTGGTTTAATTGTATTTTTGTTGACAATATTTTTTTGGGATAATATTAAATAACATGTATGGTAATTTGGGTGTTAATTGAAAATACGTGTTTTGCTATAATTTGTGCTCCAAAGAGAGGGAAAGTTACGGCCTCATACATTATGAGGCTAAACAAATGTGTACCGCACAAATTCTCTAGCATTAACGTCAGCCTGCTCAAGCTGCCTAATCTGTCTAGTCAGCATATGGAACAGGGAGACGATGTGGTTATGTTGTCTGTTCGTTTTAATGCACAGACAAACAAAACACAAGTCTATCACTACACATGTAAGGACGTGCATTAGCATGTTATCTCTCTCTCTCTCACACACACACACACACACACACACACACACACACACACACACACACACACACACACACACACACACACACACACTAAAAGCAAATAGTTATGTTTAGTTTTGACGTTCCCAAAAAACGTCAGCTAAATAAACAGCTGCTTTGTTTTAGCCTACGACTCGTACCGGTTCCCTATCTTTTGTAGCTGCATTGCATTTGACCCTCTCTATAGGCTAAATGCGCACACATACACATCCCCTCAAAAAAACATGGATGTGCAATGTGCTCAGCCGTATGTATGTGACCTTTCATGCAACATGGCAGCCCTAGTTGTCAATGAAACGTAGTACGCATCATCATATATGCCATTAAAAAAAGATATTCACCTTCCCGCCGCATTCCCACTTTTAAACATTTCTTCAGCCGACAGTATTGGCACTGATTTCGGTGGTGTTGGTCAATGGGACAGTTCCTATTGGCACGACATGTATACGTTAAGTTCCTTCGGACACTCCTCTTGAAGAAACTTTTGCATCCCTCGCAGGTGAACTGGCCATAGTGCTTGCCACTCGATTTGTCTCCGCAAACAACACATTCTATATGCTGTGCGCCACTCTGTCCAGAATTCTGACTCCCCTTGTCTCCAGCAGTCCCTGGTGTTGACGGGGGTCCTGGCTGACTTGGGGTCTGTGGAGTGTGCGGTGCTGCCGACGCCGCCTGCTGTTGCTCCCTCGCCGGCTGAGTTGCTGGATTGGGGCCGCTTGGAGGTCCTCCGACCACGTCTTCCTGCGGATCTCGCCAGACGCTAACTACCATTGCCATATCTCGGGCCCGGAAAGTGCTATAAAGCGAACTGATCGCTGGGATTTATAAAGCAAGGGGAGAAAAACGATCTCAAACACAACAGTGCAAAGTCAAATCGGAAAAAACAATCTCATAGGAGAAAGAAGGGAGCAGAACACGATCAATACATTCAAAATACAGGAGGCGATAGAATAGGCACCCGATCAGGATATGCAAGTATCGGGAGGCCAGTTCCAATGTAAATTGCAGTCAGCCATTCAGGAACCCAATCTTGAAGAAAAAGAGAGCTAGCCGTAACAAAAAAAATGCTATTCGTTATAAAATAGCCAGAAAGGAGGCAGGAGCGATTCACATGGGCGTAGAAATGAACATAAAATAGATGCGATCCAAAGTGCTGCGAGAAATAAATTCCCTTCTCCTTTCTTCCTTGCTCCTTACTCCCGTCTTCGCTGTTGGAGGGGAGGAAAAACTGAAGAGCGGAATTTTACATCTATATTCTTAAATACATTTCATTTCGACCAGTAAAAAGACCGCGTCGCCGAAGTGCCCGTGTAGTTTCACCTCTCCAGTAGAATGGAGCGAAGGCGAAAAGATAAAAAAACAAAAAACAACAACTAATAGAATATGCAAGAAGGAGAGACCCAAAAATGAATGCGTTTAAACGGGAAGACCAGCAGAGCTATGTTTCCGAAACGGGGATCTGCGCGAATGTCTGTATATAGTGAACTTTGACACTACTATTGAAACTGACACGTTTCTATGGAGATCGCTACGCCTTATATGGTGCTCGTGTCAAGGAGCCAAGAGAGGGGCTGCTGGCAACTGATAATCAAAGGCGACTGACTGGCCAGAGCCCTGCATTGAGGGGAGAGAGAGAAAATGGGAGGCTAAGGTTAGCCAAGCCTCTTTCTCTCCATTGGTTAGAGTCCTCGTTCCTTGCTACCTACGACTGGGGTCTCTGACAAGCACAATTTACATTGAGCTCGCCCTGCGCTGCTATTTACTTTGAAACCTGATTAGTATGGGCCGTCTATTGTCACAAACAGAGGAGGAAACCCTGGATAGAATAGCCGAAATAAGGGTAAAAGCGAGGACAAAGCTTTGTGCACGTGAAATAAACAAACGTGCTCGGCGAAAGGGACTGGCATAGAATTCCTCAAAGTTTTAAATGGTTTGTTTGGGACTACCATATTCATTATACATGCGGGGGACATTATTATTGATGTATCGTCTATTTTATTATAGCCTACAGCATTTGGTGGTGTGTAATACTGTATATGCTTCAACTTTACATTTACATTGTCAAAATTCGGGTCCAAAGTTACTGGATCAAATTAGGAAAAATTACAATGTAAGAAATTATGCATAATAGATAAGTCGTGTTAGAATAGGCAGACAGGGTGCGATGGCGCCAGAGAATCTCAAAATTACATCGACAAATAACAAATACTCTATAACAGTTGAGGTTTTAAGGCCTACACAATCACTGAACGGGTGTCATATTACGTTTTATAATGACAATAATTCAAAATCATGTCAAGTTGTTTGAAAATTGCACGGGAATTCCGGATTTTTGTATGTGGATACTGAAGCCTGCATGCGTCTCCAACTCAAAAATGTCTGGATTGGTCTGCCATCTAGCGTACAGTATACAATTACATCTACATAGTAATGCATAACCTACTGTGATCATGCATGTATTCTTATCAACTTTGTAAAATCATAAAAACAAGAAATAAACTCATGAAAATTGCTTTCTTTTTATTCATATTTTTACAGATACTGTGTTCCTGATGAAGATTTCAAACGGAGCAGCTGGTGCCTGTTTTGTAGATTTAGGAAAGACCTTCCAGGGTAAAATCACTTAAAATTAGTGGAACTTAGCACAAATAACATTGACACGGGGTAGTTTGAATATGACAACATTTCGCCCACATGGTAACCAAAGCCACCAGAACTGTATTCAGTGGGCTACTTGCCAGTGGGCTATGGATGCCGACATGCATCCATAATAGCCGAACTTAAATAGAGTATAGGGTATGTGAAAATAAATTGAATAGTTTATGAATACCTTTGTTATGTCTTTCCGAGTGTAGTCAGCTATTAAAAGATAATGGAGCGCAAATATGCAAGTACCCCCCTTGTTAACGCATAGGAGGAATGGGTGTTTTTAAGTATTCAACAACAGAACTCTTCCAGTCCCTGTCTCGGACACTGCACTGAGACTCCCGGTCATGTCTCCAGCTCTTTGAAAAGGTGAAACGAATAAGATTAAAATGGACAAAGAATGTTCTGTAAGTGTATCATTAAGATTTTACTCCACAGATCGGGAAGAGAGCTGGACGGAGAGAGAGAGAGAGAGGGGTGACAGTGAATGAGAGCAGCGGGAAGAAGGCTATAGCACGAAAACAGGAGAGAAAAAGAGAACGTGGACAGCAGGGCATTAAAAGAAGCACCCAGCGACAACTATTAGGCTATAGTGGACGGGAAACATCGGTACCTGAATTTGGCTAACACCAGCCAGGCAAGTACAACATTTATTTATCTTCCACCTATTCACAAGAAGCTCTAAAGAAATGAACAATACATTCTAGCCTCGCCACACTACCATGCAACCCATGTAGGCAACCGTTATCTAGCTTATCTGTCTAAATGTCAAACAGCCACTGTTAGGCTACATTCCTGGGCGAAACTTTTGAACCGTGCTTTGGATCCTTTCCTTGACATCCTTACTGATTTGGGGACCCGTTTCTCCGTTTAAAACTGTCGTCAGCAATATATACGAACATCGTTGATGATGTTACCGCAATTCAGGGAACCCTTTCCAAGTTATGAGCATCTCACCTGTGCAAGGCTATTTGTTGTTTGATCACATAATGAAAATATCGATAGCAGCCGGTTTCTCATCGATAGTTTCAACGGATTAAAGGACAGTTATACGACCGAGCTGGTCAGGCATAGTACAGGCATAACGATAGTTCCTGGAACACTTTCTGGCTGTTTTGTTTAGTCATATGAAAATGTAGAGCGTTCATGATAATCAAATTATTATTATTTAATTGCAAAGTTTGCAGATACATTTTCAACCCCACTATGTGAGATAAACAGAAAATATGATGTCAATTTAAAAGCAGTTTTTACGATTATTTGGTAGATAATTGATGCATACACACAACTTACATCGAGCGATAATACTGACAAAAGCATAGGCTAGGCCTATATGAAATACGATTTTGGCGAGACTATATTCAACGTCGATTCCCTTGTGTCTCAGATTTTGAGTTGATGCTATAAATGCCACTTGAAGTTCCACATGGCAGGAACTTACTATTAATGTCTATGTTATAGTTTGAGTTAGCCTATATTTCCCTAAAACAAGACGTATATAAATATAATTATGTGACATAATTATGTGTTATTACCAAAAATATCAAATGCCCTTCGCAGTGCAGTATAGGCTATATTTGCACATGTGGCCTATATGAATCAGATCGTGCATATGGTTCGCTGAGCATCTACCGTGAGTTAGAGGTTAAAATAGCCTAGATATAGGCCTACGTGGGCTTCAAATATATTTAAAAAACATAGGCTAAATTAGGCTAATTTCCAAGTGATGGGGTCTCTCTCTATCCGTTTGTATAACAAATAAATAAATGTCAGGGCAACTGCACCCCATAAACAGGTTTTCCCTTCTGCAAGCAGTCAATCGAGCGTTATGAATTCTTGGACCAGTTGTGAAAGCAATAAAAGGCCATGATAGTCTGACCTCCTACTTCGTGAACACGGGGGCAAATATCAGTCCATCGGCATTTCAGATAATGAATAAACACCTAACAACGTTGAAGGAAAATAGTTAATAATACAATCCTCATTGGTTCAGTTTATGTAGGCGCTTCAGTGTAGGGAATCGATAAAGTCACTACACCGTTCAAAGCTTCCACTCCATCCATTGCTTTCCCTGACGCGTTAGAGGCCTCTGTCGAAATGCCTCCTATAAAAACAAGTATTACGTTTCTTCAGGAGAGGGTAACACACGATCTATGCTTTTCCCATCCACGCGCACCTTTTAGCATCTGCCCATAACTGAACAGCTAACTTTCTAGAAGAAATGGTGTGTTGTTCCTAAAATATATAACTAGCCTATATTTCTGCCAAGGAAAATACAAGTGTAAAATAACTATGAAAAAGTGTAGAGACGTTTCATTAACAAATGAGGTGTGCTGCTGTCAATTATTGACTTAATATGCATAATAGCCTATGTTACATGTACAACTACATATAACAAAACATCTATTTGTTGAGTGAGTTCCAATAATTACAAATGAGAAAATAACTTAAATTAACATAACTATGTTTTAACAGATAACAGAAACCTCTGAAGACAGATGGTTAAAAAAATCCTTCATCTGCGTCTTTTCAAACTTTTCCCCAATAGTGTATCACTGACATGATATAAGATAGACCTATTCAATAGTATACTTGAAACAAGTATTGCCTATAGCTAATTGTAAGATTTGTATTTGTTTTGATGTGGTCAGTGTAGCCTAGTTTTGTTATATCTGGCTCTCAACTTTGAACCACATTTACAAATTCATTTGAAAAATAGATGTTGCATAATGAATTACATAAAGACAAAATGAAGATGGCCAGTGCTGCTGCTTTCTTTAGACCCAAGCTGTGCGTTATACTTTAATGTGTGAGTTGGGGGGTTTGCTGAGAGCCCCTCCGCTTTGAGTCTTTACGGGTTGAAAGAGAGGAGGAGGGTTTTTTCACAATCTGATCCCTAACTATTCGGGGGCTCAGATTGGTGTGAAAGGACGAAAAGGTCACTTGAAATCGTATTTTATCCGCAGCCATTTTCTCTATGGATCAGCAACTTTGAATAGACATCATCTAATCGCTCTTAATGGAAAAGCTATTCGTGAGAAATAGGGAAAATATTTTAGAGCCTCACCACTTAAGCTCGCTATGTTTAACGCAGGCAGCTTCGACAAAATTACAGACAGATCAAAGTAGCTAACAGGTTGAGTTGGGTTTGTTTTTTCAGAGTTTTATTCACCGGTCAAAATACACCATGATGAATGAAGAACCACACACTAGGATTCTGAGGCCACTGCCACGGCTATAATTGTAGACAATTGAAGCCAAAATGACTTTTCCAATTAGCTTTGTGGTTGAAGTTTAGTTAGAGGGACTGTCAGTTTATGCGATGGGTAATGGCTTTATCGCTCACAAAACCATCATATATTTAGAGCATATGTGCTAATTACATTAAATGGTGTCAGAGACCGAGATCATAAATCCATTAGCACTGAAAATCCTTATGTTCCTGCTGTAATATTGTAGTTCACCAAAAACCCAACTGGAAGCACCAGTAGCGACATCAAAGTAAACACATTTTCTGAGCTGTTGACGTGGTTAGACGGTCGAAGTGACATACATTACGCGGTTCTGTATAAGAAGGGGTCAAATGAATGCGTAAGGTAGGCCTATAACGAAGTATAAAGTGTGCATCGCGCCATTCAAGGGAGACAAAATCCTTTCAAAACACCTATAGTGTCTTAATGTGGTAGCCTATATACGCCTAATACCATGGTGGCGAAGAAAGAAGACATTAGCAAAACACAGCCAAATAATAACTTTGAATGGGAGACGATACCATATTAACGAATGCAACCAATGGCCAAGCACTTATAGGCTACTTGTGATAGCCTACTGTCAATGTCTTGAGACTTTTTAAATCACCTCAATCAATATAATATGAGGACAACCATTTACCCGATGTTAAAGTGCTTCAAAAGTTTTTGAAATTAGCCTGGTTAAATGCGGAAAAATTAACCGAAGCAGAATTCCATTTTCTCTACTACTCGACTACTACATCGATTCTACCTACAGGGACCAAGGCAACACGAACACAGGTTCCAAACGCAGTGCATAAAGGCATTTCACCCGTAACACTCATTTATTTCAGGGAAACAGGAGGGCAAAGGTGAAATTCTCGAGAAATTCAACAAGTATAGAGGAGCTTCTGCACGCGAATTACTTTTCATCCTATCGCCAAATTATCCGACAACACACTGTAGATAGACCAAAGACAAAAAGTCAGAACAAGATTATCTCCCGTGCAAATATGCAACCCGCACATAACCATTTAAGGAGCAGGCTTATTATAAAACTGGAGTAAAGAGAGAAAGGAAAAGACAGAACATAGACAAGTGGCTTGTCTCATTTGTTCTCCCTGAAACTGGGAGGTGAAATAAAATATGAAATTTCCAACTTGCCTGCGTCATTGCGCATCTTTTGTAGTTAAATGAGTGGCATCACCTCAAGTATCCGTAATGGTTTTCTTAAACCAACACACAGCACGCGCTCAATTAGAATGTTGTCTGTCTGAACCGCCACCATGCTGTAGCCTAATAGGGGGTGACTGAGCACGTTTAGACTAACGGTACATTAAGACAGAACAAAATCATTCTCAAGTTACATATCATTCATTTGTGATCATTTCTCATATTTTATAAGGCATGATATTAAAACGCGTGCATAGCCTAATTTGCATGTAGACATTCAGTTTCCAAACAGTAAACGTTTTGTGAGCCATAGGTTAAGCAAGATACTGAACAAATTAATTTGAAAATCAACGATATCCTTTAGAAAACCAAACATGTATGAACACAAGACATGTTAAATAGCAAAGTGCATCCACAAACAGTATAAAAGATGACTGTATCCACCTATCATTACATCCCACTGGACACACACTGGTTGAATCAACGTTGTTTCCACGTCATTTACATCGAACCAACGTGGAATAGACGTTGAATTGACATCCGTGCCCAGTGGGATTGTACTAATCATGCAGATGAGTGTAATAAAAATAATAATAATACTAAAATAATGTCATTACGGTATTTAACACACAAACGCAAGCAAGCACGCGCACGCACGCACGCACGCACGCACGCACACACACACACACACACACACACACACACACACACACACACACACACACACACACACACACACACACACACACACACACAGGCTTCGGTATCTTGAATCTCATATGGGGGGTGTAATCATTAGAGAAATAGATGCCTGCAAAGTTTGTGAAATGATCAGAGATATTAGCTGGATCTGAACATCCTGAAGTCCAGCGCTAGTGCTGGGCCAGTGATGGGCTAGTGCTGGGCTAGTGATGGGCTAGTGCTGGGCCAGTGATGGACTAGTGCTGGGCCAGTGATGGACTAGTGCTGGGCCAGTGATGGACTAGTGCTGGGCCAGTGATGGACTAGTGCTGGGCCAGTGATGGGCTAGTGCTGGGCTAGTGATGGGCTAGTGCTGGGCCAGTGATGGGCTAGTGCTGGGCCAGTGATGGACTAGTGCTGGGCCAGTGATGGACTAGTGCTGGGCCAGTGATGGGCTAGTGCTGGGCCAGTGATGGACTAGTGCTGGGCCAGTGATGGACTAGTGCTGGGCCAGTGATGGACTAGTGCTGGGCCAGTGATGGGCTAGTGCTGGGCCAGTGATGGGCTAGTGCTGGGCCAGTGATGGGCTAGTGCTGGGCCAGTGATGGGCTAGTGCTGGGCCAGTGATGGGCTAGTGCTGGGCCAGTGATGGGCTAGTGCTGGGCCAGTGATGAATCGAGAACACGAAGAAAGAGAGTCTGCACTATTCCTGCTCCAAGTGCTGTAATTGCTTGCAGGACACAAAACAGAGACCGTTTTGGCCATGGTAACCTTTTTAAGGTGCTTTGATGACAAAGGCACAACAGACCATATATTTTCAGATTGATTTGGAAATGGTGTGAGTGTATCCATCAGTGCAGGTGTGTGTGTGTGTGTGTGTGTGTGTGTGTGTGTGTGTGTGTGTGTGTGTGTGTGTGTGTGTGTGTGTGTGTGTGAGATCAAGTAATTCCACAGCTATTGGCTGACTATATTATCTGACTATTAGAGCTATGCCGCACCAGGGGCAGTTTGACCCTTTGCTCGTCTCAGCTGGATGTGTGATGTGTGATGTCTCTATTCTGCTCCTTAAAAAGGGAGCAGAATACAAATGTCCGTTGTTTGCTGCTACCAATGGAAAATAAAGTTGTCTTGTCTTGTATTGTATTGAATCTTTGATATTGCTACTCTGAGCAAGGCAGTTAACCCACTGTTCCCCGGGCTCTGAAGACGTGGATGTCGATTAAGTCAGCCCCCCACACCTCTCTGATTCAGAGGGGTTGGGTTGAATGCAGAAGACACATTTCAGTTGAATACATTCAGTTGTACAACTGACTAGGTATCCCCCTTTCCCTTTCTCTTTCTAGGACCTTTGGCCTCAAGTAAACCAATGTCAGGTCTCTCCTGCCAAACGATGGTAAACATAACTCTGTGTTACCTCACCTGTTGATCTAAACATGATATCTCCGCACCTTTCAGATAGGGTAAAAAGGGTTAAACCATTTCGCTTTAGGCTGCATCAAATACTAATTACAACTAAAGCAACGTAACAGACCAGTGCCTGCACACACCTACTGAAAAGCAACTATGCTGTTCAATATTTTTTTATTCTCAAGCTCACAGTCTGTCGTTCCCTCTCAGAGTAGATTCATTCTCCATAAAACTGAAAATAGTTTTGTTTGATGTTTCTGCCCAAGGAAAGCCAGAGGGGTGAAAATTAAGAAAATATCTAAATTCAAAATCAAACTCACCTTTGGACCAGACAATATGTTATTACTATATTGCAATAGCCATACGGCATGTTTCTGTGTGTGTTCTCATCATCAAATAAGGAACTAATTGTGTTTTTTCCTGACAGGGTGTGAGCGGCTGTGCAACATGATCGTGCCATGTAAGTTCCACTGCTGCTACACAGGCCCTGTTCACCAATTCACTGAGACATCTCACTATCACTAATGGATTCGTGGATGGAATAATTTACCAAAAATATACATTTATTATATTGGTATAACTTGAACACTCCCTGAAATTAGATCCGTAATATCATCTTGATCCCTTGAACAGGGCATGGCCAAAGTCAGTCCTCATTTTGACTCAGGAAGCCAATCAGAAGGCAGCATGAATCACGCAGGGCCAATGATAAGGCTGTTTGCTCAAGAGGCCCCCACACTTCCTCCAGCTAGCTCTCATCATCAACGTCTCTGTGTTGTTTTTTTCTCTCAGATTTAAATGAACGTCGTGGCAAGTCCCCCTTCCTTTGGAATAAAGAGCATCACCGTGTCACACGGTCAGAATCGACAAGTCTTCTCCTAACGTAATCTTCAGTAATAATAAAAAAGGAAGAAAATACTGTTTATCAAAACCCCAGCTTAGGTAGGTACACCTGTGATTTATGGATTGTGTACAAGGTAAGGATTGCTACTAGGAGCTTGTGTCTGTAAGTAAAGCGCAAGACAGACCAACACGCACGCCGGCCGTGCGCGTTAGATCACCTGCTGGGTGTTGATGAACAGTGGCGATTCAACATGTAGAATCATCTTGAAATGAACAGAAAATGTCCGATGTTCTGTAGTCAGAGGTGATAGGAAGGCCACCAGCTGCACACGGACAACAGTTGCGTTGGTCTGTCTTGGCCTTAAAAGACAGGTATTGTCTGCAGTTGAAGATATCTACTGTGCTATGAGTTATGCTTGCTCTTCTGCCCTCACTGCCCTGGCCTGGCATGGACCCAGAAGACATATCCTTAACAGAGTGTATTAACCTCACTCAGTTAACCTTGACCCCTTCTACCCAGCAGCTCACACAGCCCGGATGGTCAATGGAAGCGGAGTAGATTCATTATGAGGATGGTGTAGTTGCTTTTAAGAAGCTATACATGAAATAACATTCTCAAGACCTAATGTATTTGTGATGCCATTAGTGTTTTATTGTCAATGTTCTTATTGTCATATTTAGAAATGAATGTGCAGCTATTATACTGTGCTGGGAAAAAAGGATTTTGACATAGTTGTGCCTCTCCTTCACTTGGATTTTCATTTGTATATGTGTATGTGATTCTGTGTTTGTGTGTGTGTGTGTGACCACACGGCAAGTTTACCTCGGTTGACCCCCGCTGACCTGAGGCATCCCAGCGGAGGTCAAGCCTTGACAAATGAGTTCAGGCGCAGAACAGCAAACATTCCACATGTTCTTCCTCAACAACTCCCCCTCTTCTCCCTATCTCTCTCTATACTCCTCCTCTGAACATCTATCTCGTCAAAAGGTTGTAAGAATGAGCTTATCACACATAAACATAATGGCAGAAGGTTGTGGAAATGTTCCAGAACATGAACTTCAGAGGAGGACAAACCTTAATGTGCTACTTTTATCTAATGCTCTACAAAGTTCTGTCTTGTTTACAAATGAATAAGGAAAAATAAAGGGATGGCAGTTGAAAAAACAAAGTAAACCCATTGGATGTTAGTATCAAACTACTCTTTATCAGTGTTTGGGGCTTCAGAACTGGGCAGTGATGTAGAGGCTGAGAAAATATATAGTGTTTAAACAGGATGTGTAGGATGTAGCATTTCTGGCAACATCCCATTCCCCCCCCCCCAATCTCTCGCTCTCTCCCCAGTTTCTCTCTGATTTCCCAGCATGCTGCTGTCACCTGTGTCAGGCTATTGGTATTCTTCTTTGAGAGGCTCATTAAGGTAAGTGGCACCCCCCATTACGACGACAAGGCGAGCAAAGGCTCCTCTTGTCCCGCGGGTCCCCCAGGGAGTTCTCCTACCATCTAATCCACCCCAGTCATGCCCACTACTCACTAAATTTTTTAAGAACACATGCGGTCGCCACAGGTGAACCACTACGTCACAGGCAGATCCATACTGTAACAGAGGAAGCTAATGCAATGCAGTGCTGGGATACCCTACATAAATCATGATTGTGTGTAATAGCATTACTGTCAGAGAAAGCAACATAGCATGTCTGAATAAAAGGACCAATAAATATCACTTCTATTTCTATGTTTAGTTTTTTTGGTATTTGCATTGATATTCTTTTGTTGTCTGATACTACACACTGCAATAGAATAAAGCTGCATGCATCTATGAAGGGAGGGATGATTCCTGCTGTGGGTCATGTGCTTAGATCTCAGGTCTCTAGTTGGCTGAACTGAGGCGTACCAATGGCACATGTACTGTAGCTGCCATACGTGCATGGAGCTCTAACCTTTGTATGGCAGTGGGGTTTGCATTTCCACTTGTGGAGGGGGGGTCCTTGTAATGCTGTGGGTGGTGACACCTGGCCTTTTCATGGGTGGGCCTGGGACCGAGCCATTGGAATCTGCAATGCAACAGAATGCGTCATCATTGGAACAATGCAACAGAATGCGTCATCATTGGAACAATGCAACAGAATGCGTCATCATTGGAACAATGTAACAGAATGCATCATCACTGGAACAATGCAACAGAATGCGTCATCATTGGAACAATGTAACAGAATGCGTCATCATTGGAACAATGCAACAGAATGCGTCATCATTGGAACAATGCAACAGAATGCATCATCATTGGAACAATGCAACAGAATGCATCATCACTGGAACAATGCAACAGAAAGCATCATCATTGGAACAATGCAACAGAATCCGATGGAATTGGAACAATGCGATGCCACATGGTGAGGTTGTGCTCAATGTGCCCTCCCTACCTCCCTCCCTGTCTCTCTCCCTCCCTCCTCTGCCCACTCTATCCTAGCATTAATTAGCAATACACAGGCTATATGTCCACCGTAAATAAATGATCAAGATCACCTATCAGTCTTCCCATTAACCTGGAGGGGCATAACAAGCTGGAGGCAGGAGGAGAGACTGGTGTGTGAAAGAGAGATAGACACTGTGTGTAATAATGGCTGTTCATGGTAATGCCCTCCTGATTGTATTTATCCCTGCTCTGCTCTCTGCTCTCTGCTCCCTGTAGACAGACAACACCGCTGCCCTGGTCTTGGCATTGCGTGGTTTTCTGTCCCGTCCCCTGGGGCTCTCTCCCCCCGCCCTGTTCCCTGATTCGCTGTGTAAAAGCGGTCGTGAATGATGGATGACTGTGTCACCACAGCCTGCAAAGGATTAATTTGTTTCATTGATTTCTCTTTAGGCAGAATGCCAGCGTCTGCCGCTTCCCACCTTTCCCCCAAGACTTCTAGCTGTAATAGACGGTAATGGCCTAAGACAAATCAACCCTATATTTGTAAAAATAGCACCAAATAACCCCTGACTCTAATCACGAGCACATTGGGGAGAGCCGCTCTATGCGCTGGCCACAACACCCCGGTAGTATTAACCCCATGGAGAACATCCAGGCCCATTCTCACAGCCATAAGTCTCCCATACTTACAGCTCCATCTCAGGTCTCACAATGGATGGGTAATGACTGGCTGTCTGGAGAGGCTCGGGGAGTGGGCTATTCTTACTGTAATGGAGGCATTTACAGCTTTCCCCTAGTCCCTACACACCTGTAGAACCAGCTAACTGCTAACCACATGCTATATGGCAGGCCTTGCTACACCACAACATTCTTCTTAGTGGGTTATTTCAAGTTATTTCAGGTTATTTCAGGTTATTTCACACTCTATATTAAAGTGTTTCCCTGAATTCCGGCATATGCACACACCTATTTAGTGATATGGCTAAGAGACTGTGTCACTGATGTCCCAATCAAAGGAAGATCTTCACTGATGTCACAATCAAAGGGAAATCTTCACTGATGTCCCAATCAAAGTAAGATCTTCACTGATGTCCCAATCAAAGGAAGATCTTCACTGATGTCGCAATCACAGTAAGATCTTCACTGATGTCCCAATCAAAGTAAGATCTTCACTGATGTCTCAATCAAAGGAAGACCTTCACTGATGTCCCAATCAAAGGAAGAGCTTCACTGATGTCACAGTCAAACAAAAATCTTCACTGATGTCGCAATCAAAGGAAGAACTTCACTGATGTCCCAATCAAAGGAGGATTTTCACTGATGTCCCAATCAAAGGAGGATCTTCACTGATGTCCCAATCAAAGGAATATCTTCACTGATGTCCCAATCAAAGGAGGATCTTCACTGATGTTCCAATCAAAGGAAGATCTTCACTGATGTCCCAATCAAAGGAAGATCTTCACTGATGTCCCAATCAAAGGAATATCTTCACTGATGTCCCAATCAAAGGAGGATCTTCACTGATGTCCCAATCAAAGGAAGATCTTCACTGATGTCCCAATGAAAGGAATATCTTCACTGATGTCCCAATCAATGGAAGATCTTCACTGATGTCCCAATCAAAGGAAGATCTTCACTGATGTCCCAATGAAAGGAATATCTTCACTGATGTCCCAATCAAAGGAATATCTTCACTGATGTCCCAATCAAAGGAAGATCTTCACTGATGTCCCAATCAAAGAAAGATCTTCACTGATGTCCCAATGAAAGGAATATCTTCACTGATGTCCCAATCAATGGAATATCTTCACTGATGTCCCAATCAAAGGAAGATCTTCATTGATGTCCCAATGAAAGGAATATCTTCACGGATGTCCCAATCAAAGGAAAATCTTCACTGATGTCCCAATCAAAGGAAGATCTTCACTGATGTCCCAATCAAAGGAAGATCGTCAATGATGTCCCAATCAAAGTAAGATCTTCACTGATGTACCAATCAAAGGAAAATCTTCACTGATGTCTCAATCAAAGGAAAATCTGCCTCCTAATGAGATCTGTAGGACATGGTTGTGGTTAGAGAACACAGAATATAAAGCATCGAATCTGAAATCTTTTGGGCACATAGCAATCTGACCTACTATGTGTAAGTACCTGTGCCCCTGCAGCATCAGTCATGCCCTCCGTGCCCTCTCAGTGCCCTCTCAGTGCCATTTCTATTTTAGATATTTTTTTATTTAACCTTTATTTAACTAGGCAAGTCAGTTAAGAACAAATTCTTATTTTACAATAACGGCCTACCCCGGCCAACCCCTCCTCTAACGACACTGGGCCAATTGTGCGCCGCCCTATGGGACTCCCGATCACCGCCGGTGATGATACAGCCTGGAATCTAAGTAGGGTCTGAAGTGACGCCTTTAGCACTGAGATGCAGTGCCTTAGACAGCTGCGCCACTCGGGAGCCCAGGAAAGGAACCTCACCACAATCTGGCTATTGAAGCACAATTCTGCATCCTGCTACTAGGTGATCGTTATCCATCATTTTTTGATTATTGACCATTGACAAAACTGGTATTCCACTGCTGATTCTGTGGCTTCCCCTCAGGTCTACCTCTCCAATAACCCTTCATGGTGAAACCTAATCCAGTGCACTGAGGGGGCAGTACCTCCAGGGCAAACCATGGTGCAGTCAGCGTGGGCGAATAAGGCCCTACCTACTCTGTTAATGAATGCAAGTGCTTGGACATCTCATCTGCTACATGCAATCAATTTAACACTGTTTACCATGCCATCAGTGAGGTTATGTGGATGGGACAGACAGACTGGTGCTCTGTGCACCTCTCTGGGGTAAACCTAGCCAAAGCCCCCTTCACGTCTGACATGAACAAGCCCTTCAACTGGGATGCTCTGAGGATTAGGTAATCTCACCATGATACCGTCTCTCTCTTCCTCTCTCGTCTCTCAGTTCCTTCTAACCTCTCTCTCTCTCCATGGCTCACCTCTCTCTCTCTCTCCATTGCTCACCACTCACCACTCTATCCTTTCTCTTTTTCATATCTCCCCCTCTTTCTCTGTCTCTCTCAATCCTCTCTCCCGCCGTCACTCACCTCTCTCTCTCAGGCTGTTCCACTCAGGGCAGAGCTATCCTCAGGGGTCCTTACATCCTTAAGTGCCTCCAGAAAAGGTTAGTTGGCAGGTAATTGTCCAGCTGTGGTCGGGCTTATCTTAATCGTAGGTGCTTCAAAACAAGCTATACTTCCTGTGATGAAGAGGCTTACTTCAAGTGAAGGGAGGAGAATGGAGAGGTGGAGAGAGGGATAACATGTTTTGAGCGTTGGTAGGTATGACAGTGCTCTTTAGGTTGACAATGTGGTTTCAACGACCCCCTGATATCACAACGGCCATTTAAACTATTTTGTAGATGTAACTGTCACACTGAGACTATTGGAGAATAAATTATGTAACTCACAATGATGGTATCTACCTGAAAACAGTCACACAGGATTCTGAGCCAATGGTGCATAAAAACTGATGCAAACATTTCTGGAATAATTTTTTATTATATCTTCTAAACACATTCTTTAAATATGTTTTCAAAGTCCACCAATATTATTACCATCACTACAAATGTTGATGGTCAGTCATTCCGCAATAAAAACATACAAACATGCATAGCGACACATGTCAACATAAGGCTACATTTCTGTTGATGGCGACTAGCATACCTTGCAGTTGAACTAGGCCCATATCTTGTGGGAGGGACCTCATTTTAGGGCAGAGGCATTCCATTGTCATTGCAAAATGGCGTATTATTCAAAAGAATCTGGTGACCAAAAACATTTTGCTGTACTTGACTATGCATGTAATTACAATCATGTGAGGTCTATTTTTTCAAGGGCACATGCAGTGCTGACGTGTTTGATTTAAGCTAAGTGCTCAAAACACATTTCATTCTATTTCCTAATGATTACAAATAGTCTATCGACAGAAAGCAGTGTAGCTTACAGAGTAAAAAAAATCCTGTTGTTTTTTACGGTAACGTACTGGCAGTCATGCGACGAATACAATAGGTGTAGACCTTACCGTGAAATGCTTATTTACAAGCCCTTAACCAACAATGCAGTTCAAGAAATAGAGTTAAGAAAATATTTACTAAATAAACTAATGTAAAAAATAAAAGTAAAAAAAATAATTACTTAACAATAACAAGGCTATATACAGAGGTACCAAGTCAATGTACGGGGGTACAGGTTAGTCGAGGTACTTTGAACATGAAGGTTGGGGTAAAGTGATAGATAATAGATAATAGATAATAAACAGCGAGTAGCAGCAGTGCAAATAGTTTGGGTGGGTCAATGTAAACAGTCCGGGTGGCCATTTTATGAATAGATCAGCGGTCTTATAGCTGGGGGTAGAAGATGTTAAGGAGCCTTTAAGACCTAGACTTGGCGCTCCGGTACCTCTTGCCGTTCGGTAGCAGAGAGAACAGTCAATGACTTGGGTGACTGTAGTCTTTGACAATTTTTTGGGCCTTCCTTTGACACCGCCTAGTATATACTGTGCCTTCGGAAAGTATTCAGACCCCTTGACTTTATAAACAAATCCTCATCAATCTACACACAATATCCCATAAGGATAAAGCAAAAACATTTTTTTTTCTTTTTATTGATTAAAAATAAAAAACTGAAATATCTAATTTCAGATCTCTCCAGAGATTTGGCCACTCCAGGACATTCAGAGACTTGTCCCGAAGCCACTCCTGCGTTGTCTTGGCTGTGTGCTTAAGGTCATTGTCCTCTTGGAAGGTGAACCTTCGCCCCCAGTCTGAGGTCCACTCTACCATAAAGGCCTGATTGGTGTGGTGCTGCAGACATGGTTGTCCTTCTGGAAGGTTCTCTCATCTCCACAGAGGAACTCTAGAGTTCTGTCAGAGTGACCATCGGGTTCTTGGTCACCTCCCTGACGAAGGCCCTTTTCCCTGATTACTCAGTTTGGCCGGGCGGCTAGCTCTGGGAATAGTCTTGGTGGTTCCAAACATCTGATGATGGAGGCTACTGTGTTCCTGGGACCTTCAATGCTGCAGAAATGTTTTGGTACCCTTCCCCAGATCTGTGCCTCGACACAATCCTGTCTTGGAGCTCTACAGACAATTACTTCAACCTTATTGCTTGGTTTTTGCTCTGACATGCACTGTCAACTGTGGGACCTTGTATAGACAGATGTGTGCCTTTCCAAATCATGTCCAATCAATTTAATTTAACACAGGTGGACTCCAATCAAGTTGTAGAAACATCTCAAAGATGATCAATGGAAACAGGATGCACCTGAACTCAATTTCGAGTCTCATAGCAAAGGGGCTTAATACTTATGTAAACAAACTATTTTTAATTTTTTTTTTATTCAACAAATCTTTTTTTGTGTTGGAATTATGGGGTATTGTGTGTATATTGTTAAGGATTTTTACATTTTTTAATCAATTTTAGAATAAGGCTGTAACGTAACAAAATGTGGAAAAAATCAAGAGGTCTGAAAATGTTTCTGAAGGCACTGTAGGTTCTGATGGCAGGAAGCTTGGCCCCAGTGATGTTTTGGGCCATACAAACGACCCTCTTTGCACCTTATGGTCAGATGCCGAGCATTCGCCATACCAGGCGGTGATGCAACTGGTCAGGATGCTCTCGATGGAGCAGCTGTAGAACTGTTTGAGGATCTGGGGACCCATGCCAAATATTTTATGGGGAAAAGCTGTCTTGGTGTGTTTGGACCATAATAGTTTGTTGGTGATGTGAACACTAAGGAACTTGAAGCTCTCAACCTGCCCCACTACAGAGTGATCATCCCTTCTTTTCCTGTAGTCCACAATCATCTCCTTTGTCTTGATCACGTTGAGGGAGAGGTTGTTGTCCTGGCACCACACTGCCAGGTCTCTGACCTCCTCCCTATAAGCTGTCTCATCTTTGTCGGTGATCAGGACTACCACTGTTGTGTCATCAGCAAACTTAATGATGGTATAATAGTGACTTAATGATGGAGTCATGCTTGGCCACGCAGTCGTGGGTGAACAGGGAGTACAGGAGGGGACTAACCACACACCCCTGAGTGGCCCCGGTGCTGAGGATCAGCGCGGCAGATGTGTTGTTGCCTACCCTTACCACCTGGGGGCGGCCCGTCAGGAAGTCCAGGATCCAGTTGCAGAGGGAAGTGTTTAATCCCAGGGTCCTTAGCTTAGTGATGAGCTTTGTGGGCACTATGGTGTTGAATGTTGAGCTGTAGTCAATGAACAGCATTCTCTCATAGGTGTTCCTTTTGTCCAGGTGGGAAAGGGCAGTGTGAAGTGCGATTGAGATTGTGTCATCTCTGGATCTGTTAGGGCAGTATGCGAATTGGAGTGGGTCTAGGGTTCCGGGATGATGGTGTTGATGTGAGCCATGACCAGCCTTTCAAAGCACTTCATGGCTACAGACGTGAGTGCTCATTTAGGTAGATTACCTTCGCATTCTTGGGCACAGGGACTATTTTAATTTTATTGAACTTTTTTAACTAAGCAAGTCAGTTAAGAACAAATTCTTATTTTCTTACGGCCGGTTGTGACACAGCCTGGGATCAAACCAGGGTCTGAAGTGACGCCTCTAGCACTGAGATGCAGTGGCTTAGACTGCTGCAGTGCCTTAGACCACTGCGACACTCTATGGTGGTCTGCTTGAAACATGCGTATTACAGACTCGGTCAGGGAGAGGTTGAAAATGTCAGTGAAGATACTTGCCAGTGGTTCCGCGCATGCTCTGTGTACACGCCCTGGTAATCCGTCTGGCCCCACGGCCTTGTGAATGTTGACCTGTTTAAAGGTCTTGTTCACATCGGCTAGGGAGAGCGTGATCACACATTCGTCCAGAACAGCTGGTGCTCTCTTGCATGCTTCAGTGTTGCTTGCCTCGAAGCGAGCATAAAAGGAATTTAGCTCATCTGTTAGGCTCGCGTCACTGGGCAGCTCATGACCGGGTTTCCTATTGTAGTCCGTAATAGTTTGCAAGCCCTGCCGGTGTAGTAGGATTCAATCTTAGTCCTGTATTGAGCCTTTGTCTGTTTGATGGTTCGTCTGAGGGCATAGTGGGATTTCTTATAAGCGTCCTAGTTAGTGTCCCGATCCTTGAAAGCTGCAGCTCTAGCCTTTCGCTAGGTGCGGGTGTTGTCTGTAATCCATTGCTTCTGGTTGGGATATGTACATATCGTCACTGTGGGAAAGACGTCGTCAATGCACTTATTGATGAAGCCGGTGACTGAGGTGGAACATTCATTTCCAGTTCAGTTTCTGTCGCGCACGGCATCGCGGTACCGCTAGCAGCATTTTAGCCCTATACTGTTATGTGCTAGCTGTTTGTGTTTCATAAATATACAACTAGCATTCATCCAATGACATTGAGGAGTATTCCACCTCAGTCACCGGCTTCATCCACAAGTGCATCATTCAAATGTCAACATTCACATACTGTACTTTTTGTTTTTACAGTAACTTACAGATAACTGCTCGCCAGTAAGTTACCGTAAAAACAGCAGGATTTATTTTACAGGGTACATTTCGCTAATCTAAATCCCAGCTATCTATCTGATAATATGTTCAGGTCAATAGGAGCTTGCGGGGGGGGGGGGGGGGGGGGGGGTATGTTTAGTTGGCCCGAGACAAAGGTCACTCTGACCAATTAAATATTTCCAACAGTCCATCAATAACAGTGACATGCAGACTAATACAGTATGGACTAGTAGGGGGGATGGACATAACCCATGGTTGCATCAGGCTCAATTGAAGAGCAAAAGGCCAAAAGGTTACTGGACAGACATTGGCCCTTACCCTGCCGCCCTCTCATATGTGCACTTGATAGCGACAGCTGCAATTACTAAGGTACAGTATACTTCAGACAGGTCAAATGGGAGAGGACAAATAGAAAAACCTTTAAAGCGGTGGCTGAAGTAAAAGTTTAGGATGCCCATACGACTACATGAGGTGCTGCTGGGCTCTCATAATGGAATCAAAGATCTGCGTCTAGAGGGACAAGAACTAACGAGTAACAATAGATGGACCTCTCCTTGGAAGCTCACTTTAGAATGTACCTTTATCATTAGGCACACTTCTAATGTGACCACGTCTCATCATGACAATCTTAATCATGGCATATGTGTGTGTCTGTGTGTATGTGTATGTTGTGTGAAGAACCATCAGCCCGTATGGCTATTAAATATGAATGGCCAAGGTCAGGGGGGTTGCTGCACTCATTTAGCATGGGTGACCAATGCCAAATGTAAAGGTCAAAGTGGAATTGCCTGTGTTGGAGCCATACGAAGGGACTTGGGCCCATTTATGCATCTCATTGGCAGTGATTTATGGCTGGAGATAAACTTAGGGATGGGAAGAAAACTCTGTCTTTTCCCCATGCTTGTGTAAATACACAACTTACTCATATCAATCACTGTGAATCGCCACTGACTGTATGCTTCCTGCCCAGATTAGTAACAGCCTTTGTCTCATTCCCCCAGCTCCTTTCTACATTGGGGAAGACACAACTTGTATTGTAGCCATGTTGTGGCTTGACATTAGCATTTTGAAAAGCAGGAATTGTGATATGAATGTTTTTCTTTCTTCTGGCAGTATTGTCTGGTAGATATGACCGACTGGTGTGAATATTCTCTAATGATTTCACATATTCAACAGACTCATATTAAACATACATATTAAACATATCAAACAGACGTATTAAACAGACATATTAAACATATTAAACCGACATATTAAACATATTAAACAGACATATTAAAAATATTAAACAGACTTATTAAACATATTAAACAGACTCATATTAAACATATTAAACAGACTCATATTAAATATATTAAACATATTAAACATATTAAACATATTAAACAGACTCATATTAAACATATTAAACATATTAAACATATTAAACAGACTCATATTAAACATATTAAACATATTAAACAGACATATTAAACATATTAAACAGACATATTAAACATATTAAACAGACTCATATTAAACATATTAAACAGAAATATTAAACATATTAAACATATTAAACATATTAAACAGACTCATATTAAACATATTAAACATATTAAACAGAAATATTAAACATATTAAACAGACATATTAAACATATTAAACATATTAAACAGACATATTAAACATATTAAACAGACATAGTAAACATATTAAACAGACATAGTAAACATATTAAACAGACATAGTAAACATATTAAACAGAAATATTAAACATATTAAACAGACTCATATTAAACATATTAAACAGACATATTAAACATATTAAACAGACATAGTAAACATATTAAACAGACATAGTAAACATATTAAACAGAAATATTAAACATATTAAACATATTAAACAGACATATTAAACATATTAAACAGACATAGTAAACATATTAAACAGAAATATTAAACATATTAAACATATTAAACAGAAATATTAAACATATTAAACATATTAAACAGAAATATTAAACATATTAAACATATTAAACATATTAAACATATTAAAAATATTAAACATATTAAACATATTAAACATATTAAAAATATTAAACAGACTTATTAAACATATTAAACAGACTCATATTAAACATATTAAACATTTTAAACATATTAAACATATTAAACAGACTCATATTAAACATATTAAACATATTAAACATATTAAACATATTAAACCGACTCATATTAAACATATTAAACATATTAACATATTAACATATTAAACATATTAAACATATTAAACAGAAATATTAAACATATTAAACAGACATATTAAACATATTAAACATATTAAACAGACATATTAAACATATTAAACATATTAAACAGACATATTAAGCATATTAAACAGAAATATTAAACATATTAAACAGACATATTAAACATATTAAACATATTAAACAGAAATATTAAACATATTAAACATATTAAACATAAATATTAAACATATTAAACATATTAAACAGACATATTAAACATATTAAACATATTAAACAGAAATATTAAACATATTAAACAGAAATATTAAACATATTAAACAGAAATATTAAACATATTAAACAGACTCATATTAAACATATTAAACATATTAAACAGACATATTAAACATATTAAACAGACTCATATTAAACAGAAATATTAAACATATTAAGCAGACATATTAAACATATTAAACAGACTCATATTAAATAGAAATATTAAACATATTAAGCAGACGTATTAAACATATTAAACAAGAAGTATACCATCCCAACCGTAAAGTGTGGTGGTGGCAGCATCATGTTGTGGGGTGCTTTGCTGCAGGAGGGACTGGTGCACTTCACAAAATAGATGGCAACATGAGGAATTAAAATTATGTGGGTATATTGAAGCAACATCTCAAGACATCAGTCAGGAAGTTAAAGCTTGGTCGCAAATGGGTCTTCCAAATGCACAATGACCCCAAGCATACTTCCAAAGTTGTGGCAAAATGGTGGCTAAGGTGTATGTAAACTTCTGACTTCAACTGTGTAGTAGTACTGTGTTCATGTCCTAGATTCTGACTTCAGAGGACCCAGGCCCTGCTATTTGCCAAAGAAATTAAGACATGGTTTGCTTGGAAAATGAATCTAAGGAAATGGACCCAGATCCACTGTGCCTTTCAGTTACAAGCAGATTAGTCTATGGCGTACTCTTAACTTGTAAATCAATTCACTACTGATTAAAATACATTTCTCTGTTTCAACCTCCCACCAAAGGACTTTTATGGGCAATGCCAAAACGTGGTTTCGCCTTTCGGGAGCGGCTGCAATCGGGGCAGCCGAGGCTGAGTCGGTCTATTACTCTACACCCAGGCTTCAAGCGTTTTGTCCCTTAAATGGGAAAACCAGCCTGCAACATGGCCTTTTGGAACAGCCCCCAAGTGGTTCAGAGCTCAGGCAGAAAAAGAAGAAAAAGAAAACGTGTTTGAACTGTGCTCCGAAGCGGAAACATTTTCTCCTGCATCACATTCTAACCTGAAGGTCTATTTTCCTTCCCTCCAATTGTAATACATTTGGTTTTCCTACTAATGTCGTGTTTTATTTTTCCATGAGAAGATGAAAGAATGATAATGTGCTACACCATAGACACCAGTGTGTATTACATAGCCCCTCCTTTCCCCTTTGTTACTGTCATAGCACAGCCATTGTCATAGATCACCTAAGTAATCAGATACCATATAAAGCATTGGAAAAACTAAACACCACAATAAAACATGATATACTTCATGTTGCTCTTGAATACGACAACGGTGGATTAAAGTGTCTTGGAGGAATGGATTGTGAGGGATTGGGCATTTTAATACCAGAAATGACACATTAGACTACTCCCTTCCTCCCTCCCCGTCTGAACACATCAGCTCCAGAGGCAGTTTATATACAGTGGTTCTGTCTGTGTTCTGTCACATTCATCTCTATTCCCGTTTACCATGGGGCATTAGAGCCACATCAGCCTCCATTACCGCCACGCAGATTCAACCACCACTGACAATACAAATCGTGATAAGATGAAGCCGACGCCCCATAAACACCATCATATATATGACATCATACCAGCAGCTGGATAGGAGATCCCACTTGTCATCTCTACGTGCTTACTCCCCCAGTATAGCATAGAGATATGGATTTCATTATTTCTTTATTTGTCTTTAACTGTATTACTACAGATATAGGATCTTAATTTGAGCCAATTTGTTACAACAAGAAAATAATCCTGAATCAACAGGAAATGTGAATTATTATGTGGATTATAATTAATGGACATATTTGTAAGGGTTGATACATTTTTTTGTTCGGGCAAATCAAGCCTGAAAATTCAGAGTGGAAATTTCAAACCTTAGAAGCATAACCTGCAAGTTTGCATTTCCTGCTGTGCAGGAATATTATCGGCTACTAAAGAGTGACATCTGTGGTACCATCTGAATAGGTGTTTGTATGCGAGACAGTATTTATCTTTGTTTGGTTCACATCCATCACTCAGTAGTGGGAGGCCCTGCATGGCTGGCATGCTTGTGCCGAGAGATTTACGCCGTAATGCGTCAAATCAACAGACCCCTACAGTGAAATATGTTTTTTTATCAATAGGGATGATCAATAGTGCAAGCTGGCCATTGTATAATTATTAAGGTCAGGGCGTATCAATAAAGCTGTCTCACCCCACCTCATGATGCCAGAGGCTGCGATGGATGCTGTGGAACAATAGACTCACATTAAAACAATACTACAATGTACTATAGAATACTACAGTACTTACTATAGAATGATGTAGTAGACTGTAGTATACGGTAGAATACTATACTACATAATGTAGCATTCTTCAATCATTTAGTATCTTTTGAGGGCTCCGAAGTGGCGCAGCGGTCTAAGGCACTGCATCTTAGTGCTAGAGGCGTCACTTCAGACCCTGGTTTGATCCCGGGCTGTATTACAACCGGCTGTGATCAGGAGTCCCATAGGGCGACGCACAATAAGCCCAGCGTCATCCGGGTTAGGGGACGGGTTGGCCGGGGTAGGCCGTCATTGTAAAATAAGAATTTGTTCTTAACTGACTTGCTTAATTAAATAAAGGTGAAAAAAAAGAATAAAAATCAATGTGTAGTATTTACTATAGAAAGTTGTAATATACTGTAGAATACTATAGTAAATACTATAGTACTATCCACAATTTTTTTTACTGTAGTAAATACTACAGTAATGTCAGCAATAACACTACATTTTTTAAAGGATAGTAAATACTACAGTATTTTATTTGCATATGCCCTGCCCATTCCCCTCCCATATATCCCAATATCTATCTATCTATCTATCTATCTATCTATCTATCTATCTATCTATCTATCTATCTATCTATCTATCTATCTATCTATCTATCTATCTATCTATCTATCTATCTATCTATTCAATTCAATTTCAATTCAAGGGGCTTTATTGGCATGGGAAACATGTGTTAACATTGCCAAAGCAAGTGAGGTAGATATTATACAAAAGTGAAATAAACAATACAAATTAACAGTAAACATTACACATACAGAAGTTTCAAAACAATAAAGACATTACAAATGTTATATTATATATATATACAGTGTTGTAACAATGTACAAATGGTTAAAGCACACAAGTTAAAATAAATAAGCATAAATATGGGTTGTATTTACAATGGTGTTTGTTCTTCACTGGTTGCCCTTTTCTTGTGGCAACAGGTCACAAATCTTGCTGCTGTGATGGCACACTGTGGAATTTCTCCCAGTAGATATGGGAGTTTATCAAAATTGGATTTGTTTTCAAATTCTTTGTGGATCTGTGTAATCTGAGGGAAATATGTCTCTCTAATATGGTCATACATTGGGCAGGAGGTTAGGAAGTGCAGCTCAGTTTCCACCTCATTTTGTGGGCAGTGTGCACATAGCCTGTCTTCTCTTGAGAGCCATGTCTGCCTACGGCGGCCTTTCTCAATAGCAAGGCTATGCTCACTGAGTCTGTACATAGTCAAAGCTTTCCTTAAGTTTGGGTCAGTCACAGTGGTCAGGTATTCTGCCACTGTGTACTCTCTGTTTAGGGCCAAATAGCATTCTAGTTTGCTCTGTTTTTTTGTTAATTCTTTCCAATGTGTCAAGTAATTATCTTTTTGTTTTCTCATGATTTGGTTGGGTCTAATTGTGCTGTTGTCATCTATCTATCTATCTATCTATCTATCTATCTATCTATCTATCTATCTATCTATCTATCTATCTATCTATCTATCTATCTATCTATTCAATTCAATTCAATTCAAGGGGCTTTATTGGCATGGGAAACATGTGTTAACATTGCCAAAGCAAGTGAGGTAGATATTATACAAAAGTGAAATAAACAATACAAATTAACAGTAAACATTACACATACAGAAGTTTCAAAACAATAAAGACATTACAAATGTTATATTATATATATATACAGTGTTGTAACAATGTACAAATGGTTAAAGCACACAAGTTAAAATAAATAAGCATAAATATGGGTTGTATTTACAATGGTGTTTGTTCTTCACTGGTTGCCCTTTTCTTGTGGCAACAGGTCACAAATCTTGCTGCTGTGATGGCACACTGTGGAATTTCTCCCAGTAGATATGGGAGTTTATCAAAATTGGATTTGTTTTCAAATTCTTTGTGGATCTGTGTAATCTGAGGGAAATATGTCTCTCTAATATGGTCATACATTGGGCAGGAGGTTAGGAAGTGCAGCTCAGTTTCCACCTCATTTTGTGGGCAGTGTGCACATAGCCTGTCTTCTCTTGAGAGCCATGTCTGCCTACGGCGGCCTTTCTCAATAGCAAGGCTATGCTCACTGAGTCTGTACATAGTCAAAGCTTTCCTTAAGTTTGGGTCAGTCACAGTGGTCAGGTATTCTGCCACTGTGTACTCTCTGTTTAGGGCCAAATAGCATTCTAGTTTGCTCTGTTTTTTTGTTAATTCTTTCCAATGTGTCAAGTAATTATCTTTTTGTTTTCTCATGATTTGGTTGGGTCTAATTGTGCTGTTGTCATCTATCTATCTATCTATCTATCTATCTATCTATCTATCTATCTATCTATCTATCTATCTATCTATCTATCTATCTATCTATCTATCTATCTATCTATTCAATTCAATTCAATTCAAGGGGCTTTATTGGCATGGGAAACATGTGTTAACATTGCCAAAGCAAGTGAGGTAGATATTATACAAAAGTGAAATAAACAATACAAATTAACAGTAAACATTACACATACAGAAGTTTCAAAACAATAAAGACATTACAAATGTTATATTATATATATATACAGTGTTGTAACAATGTACAAATGGTTAAAGCACACAAGTTAAAATAAATAAGCATAAATATGGGTTGTATTTACAATGGTGTTTGTTCTTCACTGGTTGCCCTTTTCTTGTGGCAACAGGTCACAAATCTTGCTGCTGTGATGGCACACTGTGGAATTTCTCCCAGTAGATATGGGAGTTTATCAAAATTGGATTTGTTTTCAAATTCTTTGTGGATCTGTGTAATCTGAGGGAAATATGTCTCTCTAATATGGTCATACATTGGGCAGGAGGTTAGGAAGTGCAGCTCAGTTTCCACCTCATTTTGTGGGCAGTGTGCACATAGCCTGTCTTCTCTTGAGAGCCATGTCTGCCTACGGCGGCCTTTCTCAATAGCAAGGCTATGCTCACTGAGTCTGTACATAGTCAAAGCTTTCCTTAAGTTTGGGTCAGTCACAGTGGTCAGGTATTCTGCCACTGTGTACTCTCTGTTTAGGGCCAAATAGCATTCTAGTTTGCTCTGTTTTTTTGTTAATTCTTTCCAATGTGTCAAGTAATTATCTTTTTGTTTTCTCATGATTTGGTTGGGTCTAATTGTGCTGTTGTCATCTATCTATCTATCTATCTATCTATCTATCTATCTATCTATCTATCTATCTATCTATCTATCTATCTATCTATCTATCTATCTATCTATCTATCTATCTATCTATCTATCTATCTATCTATCTATCTATCTATCTATCTATCTATCTATCTATCTATCTATCTATCTATCTATCTATCTATCTATCTATCTATCTATCTATCTATCTATCTATCTATCTATCTATCTATTCAATTCAATTCAATTCAAGGGGCTTTATTGGCATGGGAAACATGTGTTAACATTGCCAAAGCAAGTGAGGTAGATATTATACAAAAGTGAAATAAACAATACAAATTAACAGTAAACATTACACATACAGAAGTTTCAAAACAATAAAGACATTACAAATGTTATATTATATATACACAGTGTTGTAACAATGTACAAATGGTTAAAGCACACAAGTTAAAATAAATAAGCATAAATATGGGTTGTATTTACATTGGTGTTTGTTCTTCACTGGTTGCCCTTTTCTTGTGGCAACAGGTCACAAATCTTGCTGCTGTGATGGCACACTGTGGAATTTCTCCCAGTAGATATGGGAGTTTATCAAAATTGGATTTGTTTTCAAATTCTTTGTGGATCTGTGTAATCTGAGGGAAATATGTCTCTCTAATATGGTCATACATTGGGCAGGAGGTTAGGAAGTGCAGCTCAGTTTCCACCTCATTTTGTGGGCAGTGTGCACATAGCCTGTCTTCTCTTGAGAGCCATGTCTGCCTACGGCGGCCTTTCTCAATAGCAAGGCTATGCTCACTGAGTCTGTACATAGTCAAAGCTTTCCTTAAGTTTGGGTCAGTCACAGTGGTCAGGTATTCTGCCACTGTGTACTCTCTGTTTAGGGCCAAATAGCATTCTAGTTTGCTCTGTTTTTTTGTTAATTCTTTCCAATGTGTCAAGTAATTATCTTTTTGTTTTCTCATGATTTGGTTGGGTCTAATTGTGCTGTTGTCCTGGGGCTCTGTGGTTTGTGTTTGTGAACAGAGCCCTAGGACCAGCTTGCTTAGGGGACTCTTCTCCAGGTTCATCTCTCTGTAGGTGATGGCTTTGTTATGGAAGGTTTGGGAATCGCTTCCTTTTAGGTGGTTGTAGAATTTAACGGCTCTTTTCTGGATTTTGATAATTAGTGGGTATCGGCCTAATTCTGCTCTGCATGCATTATTTGGTGTTCTACGTTGTACACGGAGAATATTTTTGCAGAATTCTGCATGCAGAGTCTCAATTTGGTGTTTGTCCCATTTTGTGAAATCTTGGTTGGTGAGCGGACCCCAGACCTCACAACCATAAAGGGCAATGGGCTCTATGACTGATTCAAGTATTTTTAGCCAGATCCTAATTGGTATGTTGAAATTTATGTTCCTTTTGATGGCATAGAAGGCCCTTCTTGCCTTGTCTCTCAGATCGTTCACAGCTTTGTGGAAGTTACCTGTGGTGCTGATGTTTAGGCCGAGGTATGTATAGTTTTTTGTGTGCTCTAGAGCAACGGTGTCTAGATGGAATTTGTGGTCCTGGTGACTGGACCTTTTTTGGAACACCATTATTTTGGTCTTACTGAGATTTACTGTCAGGGCCCAGGTCTGACAGAATCTGTGCAGAAGATCTAGGTGCTGCTGTAGGCCCTCCTTGGTTGGTGACAGAAGCACCAGATCATCAGCAAACAGTAGACATTTGACTTCGGATTCTAGTAGGGTGAGACCGGGTGCTGCAGACTGTTCTAGTGCCCGCGCCAATTCGTTGATATATATGTTGAAGAGGGTGGGGCTTAAGCTGCATCCCTGTCTCACCCCACGACCCTGTGTGAAGAAATGTGTGTGTTTTTTGCCAATTTTAACCGCACACTTGTTGTTTGTGTACATGGATTTTATAATGTCGTATGTTTTACCCCCAACACCACTTTCCATCAATTTGTATAGCAGACCCTCATGCCAAATTGAGTCGAAGGCTTTTTTGAAATCAACAAAGCATGAGAAGACTTTGCCTTTGTTTTGGTTTGTTTGGTTGTCAATTAGGGTGTGTAGGGTGAATACATGGTCTGTTGTACGGTAATTTGGTAAAAAGCCAATTTGACATTTGCTCAGTACATTGTTTTCATTGAGGAAATGTACGAGTCTGCTGTTAATGATAATGCAGAGGATTTTCCCAAGGTTACTGTTGACGCATATTCCACGGTAGTTATTGGGGTCAAATTTGTCTCCACTTTTGTGGATTGGGGTGATCAGTCCTTGGTTCCAAATATTGGGGAAGATGCCAGAGCTAAGGACGATGTTAAAGAGTTTTAGTATAGCCAATTGGAATTTGTTGTCTGTATATTTGATCATTTCATTAAGGATACCATCAACACCACAGGCCTTTTTGGGTTGGAGGGTTTTTATTTTGTCCTGTAACTCATTCAAGGTAATTGGAGAATCCAGTGGGTTCTGGTAGTCTTTAATAGTTGATTCTAGGATTTGTATTTGATCATGTATATGTTTTTGCTCTTTATTCTTTGTTATAGAGCCAAAAAGATTGGAGAAGTGGTTTACCCATACATCTCCATTTTGGATAGATAATTCTTCGTGTTGTTGTTTGTTTAGTGTTTTCCAATTTTCCCAGAATTGGTTAGAGTCTATGGAGTCTTCAATTACATTGAGCTGATTTCTGACGTGCTGTTCCTTCTTTTTCCGTAGTGTATTTCTGTATTGTTTTAGTGATTCACCATAGTGAAGGCGTAGACTCAGGTTTTCCGGGTCTCTATGTTTTTGGTTGGACAGGTTATATCTATCTATCTATCTATCTATCTATCTATCTATCTATCTATCTATCTATCTATCTATCTATCTATCTGTCTGTCTGTCTGTCTGTCTGTCTGTCTGTCTGTCTGTCTGTCTGTCTGTCTGTCTGTCTGTCTGTCTGTCTGTCTGTCTGTCTGTCTGTCTGTCTGTCTGTCTGTCTGTCTGTCTGTCTGTCTGTCTGTCTGTCTGTCTGTCTGTCTGTCTGTCTGTCTGTCTGTCTGTCTGTCTGTCTGTCTGTCTGTCTGTCTGTCTGTCTGTCTGTCTGTCTGTCTGTCTGTCTGTCTGTCTGTCTGTCTGTCTGTCTGTCTGTCTGTCTGTCTGTCTGTCTGTCTGTCTGTCTGTTTACAGGTTATGGAAAATGTTCTCTTTTAGTATTTCTCCAATAGGTTTTCTCAAGGAGAAAGCCTCCACTTCTATATAAAATACAATAAAACAAAAACACTATAGTAAAATCCACTGTAATTTCTGCAAAATTGCCACATTAAATAATATAAAGTATACTACAGTCTGCAAAAACATTACAGTTAATACTACAGTCTGCAAAAACACTACAGTAAATACTACAGTCTGCAAAAACATTACAGTAAATACTTCAGTCTGCAAAAACACTACAGTAAATACTACAGTCTGCAAAAACACTACAGTAAATACTACAGTCTGCAAAAACACTACAGTTAATACTACAGTCTGCAAAAACACTACAGTAAATACTACAGTCTGCAAAAACACTACAGTAAATACTACAGTCTGCAAAAACACTACAGTAAATACTACAGTCTGCAAAAACACTACAGTAAATACTACAGTCTGCAAAACCAATACAGTAAATACTGCAGTCTGCAAAAACACTACAGTAAATACTACAGTCTGCAAAAACACTACAGTTAATACTACAGTCTGCAAAAACACTACAGTTAATACTACAGTCTGCAAAAACACTACAGTAAATACTACAGTCTGCAAAACCAATACAGTAAATACTACAGTCTGCAAAAACACTACAGTAAATACTACAGTCTGCAAAAACACTACAGTAAATACTACAGTCTGCAAAAACACTACAGTAAATACTACATTCTGCAAAACCAATACAGTAAATACTGCAGTCTACTACAATACTACATTTTAATTACTTAAGCTGAAATACTACAGTTTTCTTTTACTACAGTAAAGTCTGAAAAAACATCACAGTGAATACTATAGTATTTATACCATAGTATATTATTCTATTCATATGGGGAGGGTTGTTGCTTCGCCGTACTGGGATGGAGGCCCTGAGCAATAGGTCAAATCATTACAGTGCCATTACATCCTATGTCTTTTTGGCCATAGTAGAACAGTATGAATGAGCTGTGAGCTGTTGAAGTTTTGTGTCAACCTCTTAGAAACACGACCTCCATCTTCATAAGCCAGGCCAGATCTATTCCCTCTATTGCCGTAAAGAAGACTGGGAAGCACACATTGTCTAATACTCATGGGATAAATGGTATTCTGCACGTAACAACCATGTTACAGTTCAAATAGAAAACATATAGAAGGCAGGAAAAACAGATCAACGGTAAAAATCAATACTTGTCTTGATCCCTCTGTGGAAGACTTTGGGATGTCACTGTTATGTGGAAATATGAGAGGGATCCCGTGTGGCCTTACCAGCAGCTCTTAGAAGTAGTAGTTACACGATGGAGTTGGAAATGTACACCACCATCATCCCCACCACCACCACCACCACCACCACCACCACCACCACCACCACCACCACCACCACCACCACCACCACTATCTTCACCACCATCACCACCACAACCATCACCACCACCACTATCACCACTACCACCACTACCTTCACCACCATCACCACCACTACTATCACCACTACCACCACTACCTTCACCACCGTCACCACCACAACCATCACCACTATCATCACTACCATCACTACCTTCACCACCGTCACCACCACAACCATCACCACCACCACTATCACCACTACCACCACTACCTTCACCACCGTCACCACCACAACCATCACCACTATCATCACTACTACCACCACTATCTTCACAACCATCACCACCACCACTATCACCACTATCACCACTACCACAACCATCACCACCACCACCACCACCACAACCATCACCACCACCACTACCTTCACCACCGTCACCACCACAACCATCACCACTATCATCACTACCACCACTATCTTCACCACCGTCACCACCACAACCATCACCACCACCACTATCACCACTACCACCACTACCTTCACCACCGTCACCACCACAACCATCACCACTATCATCACTACCACCACTATCTTCACCACCGTCACCACCACAACCATCACCACCACCACTATCTTCACCACCGTCACCGTCACCACCACAACCATCACCACCACCACTATCACCACTACCACAACCATCACCACCACCACCACCACCACAACCATCACCACCACCACTATCACCACTACCACAACCATCACCACCTCCACTATCACCACTACCACAACCATCACCACCACCACCACCACCACAACCATCACCACCACCACTACCTTCACCACCGTCACCACCACAACCATCACCACCACCACTATCACCACTACCACAACCATCACCACCACCACTATCACCACTACCACAACCATCACCACCACCACCACCACCACAACCATCACCACCACCACTATCACCACTACCACAACCATCACCACCACCACCACCACCACAACCATCACCACCACCACTACCTTCACCACCGTCACCACCACAACCATCACCACTATCACCACTACCATCACTACCATCACCAATGTCACCACCATCACCACCACCACCACCACCTTCAACATCACCACCATCAGCATCATCATATAGAAGGCAGGAAAAACAGATCAACAGTAAAAATCAATAGCTGTCTTAATCCCTCTGTTGAATATTTTTGGATGTCACTGTTATGTCGAAATATGTGAGGGATCCCGTGTGGCCTTACCAGCAGCTCTTAGAAGTAGTAGTTACACGACGGTGTTGGAAATGTCATGTTCTTCACTGAAGTGTGAATCATTTGTCTCAAAGAGTGACAATTCAAGCAAGAGAGTTTTCTCTATAGAGATTTGAGTTAAACAGTACAGTAGAGGAGGGGTCCCTATTATCCCCTGGGTGTGAGGCTGCCTGCTGGTCTCCAGGTCCTAGTCCACATCCTGGTCTGTGGCAGTGGGTGTGGCTGGGACAGGGAGCATTGCCAGGCTGGGCTTAAGGACCAGTGTGCTTCTGGATGGCTTTCCTTCTGGGGTTCAGTACACCACCACCATAAACACCATCATCACCACCATCTTCAACATCAACACCACTACCACCACCACCTTCACTACCGTCACCACTAACACCCTTACCATCACCACCATCATCACCATCACCACCACCTTCAACATCAACACCACTACCACCACTACCTTCACTACCGTCACCACTAACACCCCCACCATCACCACCATCATCACCACCACCACCACCTTCACCATCACCACTACCTTCACCACCATCACCATCACCGTCACCGTCACCACCATCACCACCATCATCACCACCACCACTACTTTCACCATCACCACCACCTTCAACATCAACACCATCACCACCACCTTCAACATCACCACCATTACCACCACCTTCAACATCAACACCATCCCCACCATCACCACCACCTTCAACATCAACACCATCACCACCACCTTCAACATCAACTTCAACATCAACACCATCACCACCACCTTCAACATCACCACCACAATCAACATCAACACCATCACCACCATCACCACCACCTTCAACATCAACACCATCACCACCATCCCCACTACCTTCAACATCAACACCATCACCACCACCTTCAACATCACCTCCGTCTTCAACATCAACACAATCACCACCATCACCACCACCTTTACCATCACCACAACCGTCAACATCAACACCATCACCACCAACTTCAACATCAACACCATCACCAACACCTTCAACATCAACTCCATTACCGCCTTCATCATTACCACCACCATCACTACTACCATCATCACCACCGTCACCTTCACCTTCACCATCACCACCACCATCATCGCCAGCGTCACCACCACCGTCACCACCACCATCACCACTACCATCACCACCACCATCATCATCACTACCATCACCACCAACAAAAATTTGGAGTTAATGTCTAAACTTAACCTTAAACCCCTTGAAATTTGATGTTTGAGAAACATGGATGAACGTCTAATTCTGAAAGGAGACTGTGAGATCTGGTAGCTCTGCCACCCCTCCTCCATCCCCCCAAGGCCCCACCGACCTGCCATCCTCCTTTTCATTCCACTCTCCGCGTGGCCATTTCCTGTCCCGTCAATCTCAGACGGGGCCCACGTCATGTCAACCGCTGGATCACGTAATGGTCCGTTTCCCTCTGTCTTCCCCTGTATCTTTCCCTCTCTTTCTCTCCCTCTCTTTCTCTCCCTCTCTTTCTCTCCCTCTCTTTCTCTCCCTCTCTTTCTCTCCCTCTCTTTCTCTCCCTCTCTTTCTCTCCCTCTCTTTCTCTCCCCCTCTTTCTCTCCCTCTTTTTCTCTCCCTCTCTCTCTCTTCCTCTCTTTCTCCTTCTCTGTATTTTTCTGTCTCAGGGCACCTGGTTTCCCCTGGTCATCAAACGAGGCGGCTACAAGCCCAGCCGAGCAGCCGGGGAACGGGTGCGGAGTCCACCCTCAGCGTGGTTAACAGGGACCTGGGTTTGTTTGCAGCCATGTGTCTGGAGGACGAAGAAATAGTGCTCACACTAATAATCTAATTACAGTACACACACACACACACACACACACACACACACACACACACACACACACACACACACACACACACACACACACACACACACACACACACACACACACACACACACACACACACACACACACACACACACACACACACACACGGTAGCTCTTAGAAATAGTAGCTACATGACGGTGTTGGAAATGCCATGTTCTTCACTGAAGTGTGGATCATTTGTCTCACAGAGTGACAATTCAACTAAGAGAGTTTTCTCTACAGAGATATGAGGTAAACAGTACAGTAGAGGAATAATGTAGAAGCACACACACACACACACACACACACACACACACACACACACACACACACACACACACACACACACACACACACACACACACACACACACACACACACACACACACACACACACACACACACACACACACACACACACACACTAGCCGAGACAATGAGGCAGTTTATATGGGGATTTTGTTTCACAGCCGTGGCCTCCTGGGACAGAGGGGGTCTGTCAAAAACACTTAAGAGACAGAGCAGGAAAAGTAAGCACTTGTATTACAGCTCATCACTCATGTCATTTCTGGCAGCATTTGTGATTACAGATCAAGTGATTGACTAACTGGACATTCAGCTAGTGAGTTATGAACAGGGCCTATCATCCTAGTCCGGCAGATTCTATACGTCGGCTGTAACTCATCCTATACCAGAGAGGACGCCCCAGCCGGAAGAGTTAAATAATAACTTCACCTTTATTGTAAATCTGTCAAAAATTAAACCTGCGCAGACGCCGTTCCATTCCACCGGGGAGGAGGCAGGGTGGGTGGGGGGGATCAATAGGACTGTAGATGGGGTTATTGATAGACTGCAGATGAGGTGGGGAGAGGGGACAGGGTGGGACTACTTTGGGGTGGGGCAAGGAGCACAGTGCTGGTTGTTTAATCGACAAGCCTCACCTTGAATCGATTGGCAGGGTACGCATGGAGCATTAGACACACATTCACACAGACAGAGAGACAGGGCGGTACGCACACACACCCACAAACACAGTCTATACTGTCTATACAGTAGATACTACTTTGAAGGGGACCTCTCACCATGAAAAAGGAGGAGGGAAATGGAACAAAACATTATCACATTTCCTGAGGATTCAAAAAAACAACTGTTTTGTGTAATGATCCTGTTCCTCACTAAGCAAGGACATGTTGTATTGTGTTATCTCTGCAGCAAATCCGTTTCTCACAGTCAGATGAGCATAGTAGCAAACACATGGGAATGATTAAGACGAAAGAATACAGAGGACACTTCACCACAGTGAAATGTCTCAGACAAGGTTAAGATCTTTACGTCTTCAACACCACAAGTATTCAAACCTTTAGGAAAGCCGTTGGCTGGTTTAACGAGAAAATAAACAAAAAATCACCAAAAACTCATCCAGCACTGTGGTCCTGGGAACACATCCAGCACTGTGGTCCTGGGAACACATCCAGCACTGTGGTCCTGGGAACACATCCAGCACTGTGGTCCTGGGAACACATCCAGCACTGTGGTCCTGGGATCACATCCAGCACTGTGGTCATGGGAACACATCCAGCACTGTGGTCCTGGGAACACATCCAGCACTGTGGTCCTGGGAACACATCCAGCACTGTGGTCCTGGGAACACATCCAGCACTGTGGTCCTGGGAACACATCCAGCACTGTGGTCCTGGGAACACATCCAGCACTGTGGTCCTGGGAACACATCCAGCACTGTGGTCCTGGGAACACATTGGACCCTTGAGGTGGCTGTTCACCTTGGATTCACCCCAGAGGATTCCACACATGGCTGCCGCCTCCATTCCACAGAGTTGAGTTCTGCTGAAAGGTCCGAGGTCATTGTTTTCGGCTGAGTTGGCATCCACAGACGAAAGCCCCATGTCTGTTTGACAGGAGGGCTTCGGTGGCCATTGCATCTTCTTTCCTGGAGCTATCAGAGTAGTAGACAGACCTTCTGTGGATGTGGATCTCTCTGGAGAGACCAGAGGAGGATGAGGAGGGGGGCAGGGAGTTCTGGGCTGAGGATAGGCATGCATGGGAGAGATGGCCCCTATCCCCTGGGTGTGAGGCTGCCTGCTGGTCTCCTGGTCCTGGTCCACATCCTGGTCTGTGGCAGTGGGTGTGGCTGGGACAGGGAGCATTGCCAGGCTGGGCTTAAGGACCAGTGTGCTTCTGGATGGTTCTCCTTCTGGGGTTCAGTACACCACCACCTCCACCACCACCACCACCACCACCACCACCACCACTACTACTACCACCACCACTACCATCACCACCACCACTACCATCACCACCACCACTACCACCACCACCACCACCACCACCACCACCACCACCACCACCACCACCACCACCACCACCACCACCACTACTACTACCACCACCACTACCATCACCACCACCACTACCACCACCATCACCACCACCACCACCACCACCACCACCACCACCACCACCACCACCAATACCTTCACCATCACCACCACCTTCAACATCACCACCTTCACCATCACCACCACTACTACCATCATCCCCACCACCTTCACCATCACCACCTTCAACATCAATACCATTACCAACTTCACCATCACCACCACTACTACCATCATCCCCACCACCATCACCAACACCATCACCTTCACCATCAGCACCAACATCATCGCCACTGTCACCACCACCGTCATCACCACCACTACCATCACCACCACCAAAAATTTCATTTGAAATCTAATTCTGAAAGGAGACTGTGAGATCTGGAAGCTCTGCCACCCCTCCTCCATCCCCCCAAGGCCCCACCGACCTGCCATCCTCCTTTTCATTCCACTCTCCGCGTGGCCATTTCCTGTCCTGTCAATCTCAGACGGGGCCCACGTCATGTCAACCGCTGGATCACGTAATGGTCCGTTTCCCTCTCTCTTCCCCTGTATCTTTCCCTCTCTTTCTCTCCTTCTTTTTCTCTTCCTCTCTTTCTCTCCCTCTCTTTCTCTCCCATTCTTTCTCTCCCTCTCTTTCTCTCCCTCTCTTTCTCTCCCTCTCTTTCTCTCCCTCTTTTTCTCTTCCTCTCTTTCTCCTTCTCTGTATTTTTCTGTCTCAGGGCACCTGGTTTCCCCTGGTCATCAAACGAGGCGGCTACAAGCCCAGCCGAGCAGCCGGGGAACGGGTGTGGAGTCCACCCTCAGCGTGGTTAACAGGGACCTGGGGGAGGAAGAAATAATATTAAAACACGCACGAACGCACGCACGCACGCACGCACGCACGCACGCACGCACGCACGCACGCACGCACGCACGCACGCACGCACGCACGCACGCACGCACGCACGCACGCACGCACGCACGCACGCACGCACGCACGCACACACACACACACACACACACACACACACACACACACACACACACACACACACACACACACACACACACACACACACACACACACACACACACACACACACACACACACACACACACACACACACACACACACACACACACACACACACACACACACACACACTGTCTGGCTAAAGTGAGGGAAAGAAGATGGGGGTAGTTTGCCTTGCCATAAGGTCACTTTCGTGAGCACTGTGGTATAATTCTAATTGACTTTATTAAGGGGCTTAAATGTAATACCCACTCATTGCACAGCCACAGTGTCAATGGAGTTGTGACTCAACAAATGTCACCTTGCATTTATTTACATTTTATTGTAAACAATCGTATCCGGAGCGACTTACAGTAGTGACTGCATACATTTGAATACTTTTTTCATACTGGTCCCCCGTGAGAATCAAACCCAGCCCTGGTGCTTAGCCATGCTCCACCAACTGAGCTACACAGGACCTAGTGAGCCAGGAGCCAGTCAAGACATGAGGAAAGGAGAGCCTGGCTGTCGTTGTTGTGATGCTGCGTGTTCTGTCTAAGTTTATCACAGAGGTGTTCCCAGTCTAAAGCCTCAGACAGATCAATAGAGCTAACCTGAACCCATTATCAAATGCTATGCAGTGAAGTAGGAGAAAAACTGCCCTGCAACATCTGACCCCGTTTTAAAATGTGCTACCAATTAAGATGGATTTGGAGTGTAAGTAATTAAGCAGATATCTTTCTCGATCGCTCACATGCAAACACACGCACACGTACACACACACACACACACACACACACACACACACACACACACACACACACACACACACACACACACACACACACACACACACACACACACACACACACACACACACACACACACACACACACACACACACACAGTGGAAACAGACTTCTTAATGCAACAAGCTCTCACGGTCTCACTTCAGATCTAGACGTTCATCCATGTTTCTCAAACGTCAAATATTGAAGTTGTTCCAAATGTAACATTTCAAAGTGTTTAAGGTTAAGTTTCAGCCTTAACTCCAACTTTTTAAGGTTAGGCTTAAGTTTAGGCATTATCTCCAAAATGGTTACGGTAAGGGTTAAGGTTTGGGATAGGTATTAACTCTGAATGATTAAGGTAAGGGTTAAGGTTTGGGATAGGTATTAACTCTGAATGATTAAGGAAAGGGTTAAGGTTTGGGATAGGTATTAACTCTGAATGATTAAGGTAAGGGTTAAGGTTTGGGATAGGTATTAACTCTGAATGATTAAGGTAAGGGTTAAGGTTTGGGATAGGTATTAACTCTGAATGATTAAGGTAAGGGTTAAGGTTTGGGATAGGTATTAACTCTGAATGATTAAGGTAAGGGTTAAGGTTTGGGATAGGTATTAACTCTGAATGATTAAGGTAAGGGTTAAGGTTTGGGATAGGTATTAACTCTGAATGATTAAGGTAAGGGTTAAGGTTTGGGATAGGTATTAACTCTGAATGATTAAGGTAAGGGTAAAGGTTTGGGATAGGTATTAACTCTGAATGATTAAGGTAAGGGTTAAGGTTTGGGATAGGTATTAACTCGGAATGATTAAGGTAAGGGTTAAGGTTTGGGATAGGTATTAACTCGGAATGATTAAGGTAAGGGTTAAGGTTTGGGATAGGTATTAACTCTGAATGATTAAGGTAAGGGTTAAGGTTTGGGATAGCTTTAAAACAAAAATCGCGAAAAACAACTTTCTATTGCTGTATTCGAACATGCAACCTTCTGCACTAGTGGCAGATGCTGTGTGTGTGTGTGTGTGTGTGTGTCTGCACCAGAAAAAGATGCTCAAGCCCATCCAACATCCCCATCCCCAACACCCTAGCAAAACTGAAACCTACTTGAAGGTAACAGTGCTCACTGTTGAACCTGGTGGCCGGTTTCCACGTCATCTCCCAACGTCCTCAGACATGGATGGACGTCTAATCCTGACTTGTATCACGGGTGACCTGGCTGCTTAATGAAAGTAGAGCAGAAATACATTCTGGTCCTGTGAGTTTCACTTCGTGCTTCTCAAGTTTCTCTAGTATCCATTCATTTTCTTTGTCTATCTTATTTGTCTCAATTAGTTACAGTAAATCAGGTTTTTTAATTAATGGTTACAGTAAACTCAGCATGTGACTGGAAAATAGTCTGAAAATGTATTGGTGCATGTGTAAATTTTGCGTGTGTTTGCATGACAGTGCGCCAATAAACGTTTGTGTCAACGTGTGTGTGTATGTGTGTATATGTATGTCTGTGTGTGATAGAGAGAGCGAAATAGAGAGAACGAGAGAGAGAGAGTAAAGCCAGTGACATGTCAGAGAGGGGAGCCTCTGGAGTGGTGAGAGGATTAGACAAAACCCTAGAAATGACAGTAAACACCTGGATGACAGGGCGATGGGGAGGAGGGTGTGTGTGTCTGTGTGTGTGTGTGTGTGTGTGTGTGTGTGTGTGTGTGTGTGTGTGTGTGTGTGTGTGTGTGTGTGTGTGTGTGTGTGTGTGTGTGTGTGAAGGAGATTGATATATTTTCCATTCTTTAGATTTTTTGGGGGGGTGGTGTGCTGAATAAAGTAAGGACCCCAAAATTACTATATAAAATATGAGTGGACTGACTATAAAATATGAGTGGACTGACTATAGAAAATATGAGTGGACTGACTATAGATAATATGAGTGGAATGCCTATATAAAATATGAGTGGACTGACTATAGAAAATATGAGTGGACTGACTATAGATAATATGAGTGGACTGACTATAGATAATATGAGTGGAATGAGGGGATAAAAAGTGATGAAGGGATTGAAGGGTTGAATGGGTGAAGGAAGGCGTTGATGAGTGAGAAGTGAGAGAAGGAAGGACGAGTGAGTGAGTGAGTGTATGAATAAGTAAGTGATTGAGTGAGTGAGTGAGTGAGTGCGTGAGTGAGTGAGTGAGTGAGTGTATGAATAAGTAAGTAAGTGAGTGAGTGAGAGTAATATTGGCTGAGTAAAGAGGGAGTGTGTGTATCTTACTTTACCTACTTACTTTGAAGCCAACTCCAGTCTCTGTGAGGGCACATTCCCTATATCCCTCTCTGCTCTCTAAAATACCAGCAAAAACACACAGGCTCCTCTGCTGTGCACTGTCAAGAATCCCCTTCAAACTAAGACTCTCTCTCTCTCTCTCTCTCTCTCTCTCTCTCTCTCTCTCCCTCTCTCTCTCTGTCTCTCTCTCTCTCTCTCTGTCTCTCTCTGTCTCTCTCTCTCTCTCTCTCTCTCTCTCTCTCTCTGTCTCTCTCTCTGTCTCTCTCTCTCTCTCTCTCTCTCTCTCTCTCTCTCTCTCTCTCTCTCTCTCTCTCTGTCTCTCTCTCTGTCTCTCTCTCTCTCCTTCTCTCTCTCTCTTGCCCTCTTTTTCTTTCCCTCAGACTCTCTCTTTACTCTGTCTACTCATATGTTGCAGAGAACTTGAGACAGCGACTGAACACATCAATCGGCTTCCAATACAGATAGCGTATTTCATATAACGTCATTAGCACATGGTTTATTGACATAACTCTCTTGTGGTGGAAGAACAGAATGTCGCTAAGAGCAAAATTCATAGATTCCTGGTATTTCTTCTCTGGTGCAGCAACCTGAAATCCACTTCACTCTCGCCAGGTCAACTGGACAGCACTTGACCTCCTGACCGTATGGCTGGTTGTATGTATTCAACCTCCCAATGCTTAAGGTGGGGCTAAATCAAATTGCAATTCATTTAAAGTGCATTTAACAAAAGACCGTGATTGAGGTTGAAGGACTGAATTAGTGAAGGAATGAGTGAAAGAGTGAGAAGTGGAGTGAAGGAAGTATGAAAAAACTGATCCTAGATCTGCTAGAACTATACTTCGAGCTTTACAACGACGGGGTCTTCGTCTGAGTGTGACCCTGTTTCCTCTTCGGCGACCCCCCCTGCCTCACCCCGCGGCACCCCCTGCCTTTCCCCCCAACCCCCCAAGCTCTGAAAGATGGTAGAGCTTGGTGGAAGGCATGCCAAGGCAGTAGACACTTTTAAGCAAAGATTAAAGGTTTTTCTTTTTAATCAGTCATTTGGCAGTGATGTTAGCGCTTCACCCCGGCTCTGCTAGGGATCAATTTTTAATGCTGCTGCGCAGAGAGCAGCCTCTTGATTGCCAAGAGAGGAGCTATTTACAAAGGATCTATTTACAAATACGCTTTAGAAATATGCACAATTGACATCTCTTAAGGAATTCTAAATGAGATCACTCTGTCATGAGGCATGACCTCTATAGGGTCCTGATCTCAGCAACGTGAGCGCGCGCGCGCGTGTGTGTGTGTGTGTGTGTGTGTGTGTGTGTGTGTGTGTGTGTGTGTGTGTGTGTGTGTGTGTGTGTGTGTGTGTGTGTGTGTGTGTGTGTGTGTGTGTGTGTGTGTGTGTGTGTGTGTGTGTGTGTGTGAAGGATCCCAGTGGTGTTGCATTGTGTTATTTGGCTCCATGTTCTGCTGCCAGAAGTCAGAATATCTGGGTCAATCAACATCATACTACATACATCACAGATCACACACAACCAGACTCCCAACACACATCAATATCAATGGAATTCTCCTGTCACACAAACAACATAGCCTATCTGTAATCAAACAGCTACTGTCTCCCTACCATATTATAGACTCTTAGTGGACACCATGCCCTCCGCTCCGATCTGGCTAGACAGAGGCATGTGATTCCCTTAACAAAGGGGGCGTTGAGTTCACCCCTTCACTCCTCACTAGACACCTTGGTCCACACAAAGGAGGACGGGGTAGAACGAACACAGCAGGAGACCAGATACCCCACCTCCCCCTTTCCCCCTCTCCCCACCCAGCACACACACTATTGATCCCATGATTGACCCTGTACAGGCAGAATCAATACACTATTAAATGGCATCATTGTAAGCAGTTAGCTACATTGGCAATGGGTTGTGTGTTCAGTTAGTTAGGCCCTGCAACGCTCTAACCCATGCCCGCTCTCATTCTCTCCCCATTGATAAGATCAGACAGGAGAGGGCGGTGTGAATAGGAGGCTCCTGTACAACACATGACAAGGGCAGAGGGCCTCACAAAACTACCCATAATCACATAAGCCTGTCACAAATCAAATCTAACTTTGTCACATGCACCGAATACAACAGGTGTAGACTGTGAAATGCTGACTTATGAGCCCCTAACCAACAATGCCGATTTAAAAAGTAAGAAATATTTGCAAAAAAAATAAAAGGTAATAGTAACACAATAAAATAACAATAATGAGACTATATACAAGGAGTACTGGTACCGAGTCAATGTGCAGGGGTATGAGGTTGTTGAGGTAATATGTACACGTACTGTAGGTAGGGGTGAAAGTGACTATGCAATCAGTATAGATAGTAAACAGAGTAGCAGCAGTGTATGTGAAGAGTTTGAAAGAGTGTGAAAGTGTGTCTGAGTGTAAGTGTATGTAGCATCAATCAATATGCATGTGTGTGTTTGTCTGTGTGAGCATACGTAATGTGTGTGTGTGTGTGTGTGTGTGTGTTGGAGTGTCAGTGTAGTCCAGTGAGCGTGCAATGAGCCGGTGGAGGGAGGGAGCACACACACACACACACAACACACACACACACACACATAGGCACACACACACACACATAGGCACACACACACGCACTCACACACTCTCACACACACGCACTCTCACACACACGCACTCTAAGTTGTGATGTATAATGTCTCCTCTAAGTACAGTAGTGTGTATGGTCTCTCCCCCGTCTTCCTGGTGGGTTAACGCCTGCGGTGGTGACAGGTCTGGGAGGACTGTGGCTCTGGTTAGCAGAGGAGAGGGCAGTGGAGGGAATGAGTGAAGGTGGAGGTGGTGTGTCGGGGGGGGGTTCACATTAGGCAGCTCCCGCGTCCTGCCCCTCACCTGACATCAGTAATAAAAATGAACAACAGATCCAGCTGCTCTGGGGGGTAGGTGAGTGGAGATGGGGGAAGGAGGGGGGAGGTGGAGGGTTGTTCAGGAGGTTGGTTCGTTGGTGCTGCTGTCACCAATTTGCCAGGCGTAGGAGCTGATAAACAGAGAAGCCCTGCTTCGATTTCCCATCCAATCCCATTTAGAAACACATGGCTCTTCTTGGGTGCTAGAGGCCTGGGGACGGGGACCAAGGAGGGAGAGAGGGACAGAGGGGGTGGAGGGGAGGAGGGAGTGAGGAGAGGGGGAGGAGGGGCTTAGCTAGATCAGTTGCATTGCCTCCTAACCTGTCCATAGAGCTTTCCCTCAGACAGTCTCTCTCTCTCTCTCTCTCTCTCTCTCTCTCTCTCTCTCTCTCTCTCTCTCTCTCTCTCTCTCTCTCTCTCTCTCTCTCTCTCTCTCTCTCTCTCTCTCTCTCTCTCATTCAGTCTCTCACTCCACTCTCTCACTCCACTCACTCTTTCTCCTTCACTTTCAGCTTAGAATAATGTGCATCGTTCCACCTCTCAGACAACATCAGCACTTTAAAGACCTCCAATGGCGCAGGGTGTCAAACCTAGAGATGGGGTGTTGAACTCTCTCCTTCTACCACAGAGAGTTAAGGAGCTCAGGTTTAAACCCCCTCTTCTCTCTTCCTTAACACTAGCGTAAGAGGACAACTCTGGGTGCTAAGCACCAGTGATCAAACATAAACTGCTGCTTGGCGTGCTCAACTCAGGACGGCCCAGCTAATAGGATTGGAAGCCCCCAGGTGAGTGAGGGGACACCTCTAATCAGGATGATTAGCAGACGGCTAAAGAACCCTTACATCTAGACCTCAGACAGAGTGGGTGTAGACTATATAGAGGTTATAATGGCTACAGTAATAATGCATGTGTTATTACACCACAGGTCATAGTAAGCCATCTAACCACTTAAACTGCTGCCATACTTTTTACTATTATTAATATTATTATTATTATGATTGTTTATCCTACTACCTGTCACTTTCTCCTAATGTACATATCTACCTCAAATTCACCAGTATTCCTGGAGAATTTGATAAACCTCGGGTTCATATCCTCGGAGCTCCCAGCCTCACCAGACCGTGAGGCTGCCTGAGAGACAGGCCCATTCAACATCACCAGCTGTCATCATAGGCAGCTCTATGGTGAGAAACATCTCAGTCCACAAGGCAAAAACCCAGGTGCACGAGCACTGACTGTTCTACCGGGAGCTGACACTGTCGTAGTCCATGTGGGGTCAAATGACATCAGGAGGGCTAGATCGGAACATATGAAAATTGATTTTAAAGAACTGATTTTAGCATTAAAAGACTCCAAAAACCAGGCAACAATTTCAGGTCCAGTACCATTGTTGGGCCGCGGGTGTGAAAGATTCAGCAGACTGCTGGCATTACACATCTGGCTAAAAGACTACTGTAGCTCTGCTGGAGTTACTTTTATTGATAACTTTGACACCTTCTGGAAACAGAAGATACTCTACAGGAATGACGGAGTCCATCCAAATCATCTTGGCTCCTGGACTCTGTCCACGCATTCCAAGGCCGTGTTGAAACAATGACTGGTAAATGATCCAAGACCAGCTCAGTTAATCCCTACCATTGTGACAATGAGTCGTCATAATGCTGCATCAAATGTACATGATCTTAAGGGCATTGGCAAACACAATGTAAGTCATTTAATTAATGTACAGATAATTGCACCGAATACATCTGTTTATCCGACAGCTATAATAAGCAGTAATCATGAGCATATAAACCAGAGTTACACTGTTAGCACTGAGGCAGTGTGCCCTAGTAGGAAGACCACTTTATGCAGCTCACCCTGCACTATCAGATCAGCTCCAATATAAATAACATGAGCAAGTCTACTTCTGATAAGCTTCCCAGTAAAGCATTAAAAACAATCAAGCAACCCAGAAAAGTACTAAAAAAAGCCCATATTAACATATGCAGCCTGAGAAACAAGGTCCATGAAGTCAACAACTTGCTTGTAACAGATGACATTCATATTCTGACTATTTCTGAAACTCACTTAGATAATACCTTTGAATATACATTGGTAGCAATACATGGTTATAACATCTACCGAAAAGACAGAAATGCCAAAGGAGGTGATGTTGCGGTTAATATTCAGAACCACATTCCTGTAAAGCTTAGAGACGATCTAATGTTAAATACCGTTGAATTAATATGGCTGCAGGTTCATCTGCCTCAGCTAAAGCCCATTCTTCTGGGAAGCTGCTATAGACCACCAAGTGCTAACAGTCAGTATCTGGATAATATGTGTGAAATGCTTGATAATGTATGTGATATCAACAGAGAAGTATATTTTCTGGGTGATTTAAATATTGACTGGCTATCATCAAGCTGCCCACTCAGGAAAAAACAAACAGCACAGGAATGAAATCATCAACATGTATTGATCACATCTTTTAATGCTGCAGATATTAGCTTTAAAGCAGATTCAAAATCCATAGGATGTAGTGATCACAATATAATAGCCATATCTAGGAAAACCAAAGTTCCAAAGGCTGGGCCTAATATAATGTATAAGAGGTCATACAATAAGTTTTGTAGTGATTCATATGTTGATGATGTAAAGAATATTTGCTGGTCTGTGGTGTGTAATGAGGAGCAACCAGACGCTGCACTTGACGCATTTATGAAACTACTTATTCCAGTTAGTAATAAGCGTGCACCCATTAAGAAAATGACTGTAAAAACTGTTAAATCCCCTTGGATTGATGAGGAATTGAAAAATTGTATGGTTGAGAGGGATGAGGCAAAAGGTATGGCAATTAAGTCTGGTAGCCCAACTGATTGGCAAACGTATTGCAAATTAAGAAATTATGTGACTAAACTAAATAAAAAGAAACTACACTTTGAAACAAAGATAAATTATATAAAGAATGATAGTAAAAAAGCTTTGGGGCACCTTAAATGACATTTTGGGAAAATAAGCCAACTTGGCTCCTTCATTCAGTGAATCAGATGGCTCAGTGAATCAGATGGCTCAGTGAATCAGATGGCTCAGTGAATCAGATGGCTCAGTGAATCAGATGGCTCAGTGAATCAGATGGCTCATTCATCACAAAGCCCACTGATATTGCAAACTACTTTAATGACTTTTTCAATGGCAAGATAAACAAACTTAGGAATGACATGCCAGCAACAAATGCTGACACTACACATCCAAGTATATCGGACCAAATTATGAAAGACAAGAATTGTACTTTTGAATTCCGTCAAGTCAGTGTGGAAGAGGTGACAAAAGTATTGTTGTCTATCAACAATGACAAGCCACCGGAGTCTGACAATCTGGATGGAAAATTACTGAGGATAATAACAGACGATATTGCAACTTCTATTTGCCACATCTTCAATTTAAGGCTACTAGAGAGCATGTGCCCTCAGGCCTGGAGGGAAGCTAAAGTCATTCTGCTACCCAAGAATAGTAATGCCCCCTTTACTGGCTCAAATAGCTGACCAATCAGCCTGTTATTAACCCTTAGTAAACTTTTGGAAAAAATGGTGTTTGACCAGATACAACGCTATTTCACAGTAATCAAATTGACAACAAAATTTCAGCACGCTTATAGGGAAGGACACTCAACAAGCACAGCACTTACACAAATGACTGATGATTGGCTGAGAGAAATTGATGATAAAATGATTGTGGGGGCTGTCTTGTTAGACTTCAGTGCAGCTTTTGACATTATTGATCATAGTCTGCTGCTGGAAAAACTGTGTTATGGCTTTACCCCCCCCCCCCTGCTATAATGTGGATAAAGAGTTACTTGTCTAACAGAACACATGGAAGCCTCTCAAATATAATCCAGTTAGAATCAGGAATTCCCCAGGGTAGCTGTTTAAGCCCCTTGCTTTTTTCAATTTTTACTAATGACATGCCACTGACTTTGAGTAAAGCCATAGTGTCTATGTATGCGGATGACTCAACACTATACACGTCAGCTACTACAGCGACTGAAACGACTGCAACGCTCAACAAAGAGCTGCAGTTAGTTTCAGAGTGGGTGGCAAGGAATAAGTAAGCCCTAAATATTTCTAAAACTAAAAGCATTGTATTTGGAACAAAACACTCACTATCCCCTAAACCTCAACTAAATCTTGTAATAAATAGTGTGGAAATTGAGCAAGTTGAGATGACTAAACTGCTTGGAGTAACCCTAGATTGTAAACTGTCAAGTTCAAAAAATACTGATGCAGTAGTAGTTTAGATGGGGAGAAGTCTGTCCATAATAAAGCGATGCTCTGCCTTCTTAACAACACTATCAACAAGGCAGGTCCTACAGGCTCTAGTTTTGTCGCACCTGGACTACTGTTCAGTCGTGTGGTCAGGTGCCACAAAAAAGGACTTAGGAAAATTGAAATTGGCTCAGAACAGGGCAGCACGTCTTGCCCTTGGATGTACACAGAGAGCAAATATTAATAATATGCATGTCAATCTCTCCTGGCTCAAAGTAGAGGAGAGATTGACTTCATCACTACTTTTATTTATGAGAGGTATTAACATATTGAATGCACCGACCTGTCTGTTTAAACTACTGGCACACAGCTCGGACACCCATGTATACCCCACAAGACATGCCACAAGAGGTCTTTTCAAAGAACAGAACAGACTATGGGAGGCACACAGTACTACATAGAGCCATGACTACATGGAACTCTATTCCACGTCAAGTAACTGACGCAAGCAGTAAAATTAGATTTAAAAAACAGATTAAAAAACATTATTAACATTTTTATTAGATATGTTATTTTGATATTGATTACTGCAGTGCTGGGTAGGGCTCGCAAGTTAAGCATTCCACTATACTTGTGCATGTGAAAAATACAACTTCAACATTCAATCAGAAGAGGACGCAGTGCGCACTGACACAAAAGCAGCCAAATGTGTTTGATTTCTAACCATAACTACAGCTGTACACACACACACACACACACACAAACACACACACACACACACACACACACACACACACACACACACACACACACACACACACACATACACACAAACACACAAACACACACACACACACACACATACACACAAACACACACACACACACACACACACACACACACACACACACACACACACACACACACACACACACACACACACACACACACACACACACACACACACACACACACACACACACACACACACACACACACACATTGAACTTTTATAAAATCATCACTTACACCAAAACAATGACCACAGATGGAGCTCATCACTGACAAAGCAAAAGTCACCCAGCGTGGCGAACAGAACACACAGTGTAATTACCACCCTGCTAGCTGCTGGGTGCCACTGGGTATTATTGATGCCTCTCTCTGAACTGAATAATTCCCTGAGGGGAGGATGGGGGTGGGAGGGGTGTTGACAGTCAGGGGTAGTTTGAGGTGGGGTGACCTCCCTATGGAGGAGGGTTAGGTCTGGGGGAATAGGGGACACTGACCTGGAGGGTGAGGTGGTGAGGAGTTGCGGTGGCGAGGAGGCGAGGAGGCAATATGGCAAGGAGGCGATGTGGCAAGGAGACGATGTGGCAAAGAAGCGAGATGGCGAGAAGGCGAGGAGGTGAGAAGGTGAGTAGGTGAGGAGGCTAGGTGGCGAGGAGGCGAGGAGGCGAGATGGCGAGGAGAGAGAAGGTGAGGTGGTGGGGTGGTGGGGTGGTGAGGTGGTGAGGAGGTGAGGAGGTGAGGTGGTGAGGAGGCAAGGAGGCGATGTGGCGAGGTGGCGAGGTGGCGAGGTGGCGAGGTGGCGAAGTCGGGAGGAGGCCAGGAGTTGAGGTGGTGAGGTGGTGAGAAGGTGAGTAGGTGAGGAGGCGAGGTGGCGAGGGGGCGAGGAGGCGATGTGGCGAGGGGGCGAGGAGGAGAGGAGGCTAGGAGGATGACAATGTGGCGAGGAGTAGAGGAGGCGAGGTGGCGAGAAGGCGAGGAGGAGAGGTCAGGAGGAGGCCAGGAGTTGAGGTGGTGAGGTGGTGAGAAGGTGAGTAGGTGAGGAGGCGAGGTGGCGAGGGGGCGAGGAGGCGATGTGGCGAGGAGGCGAGGAGGAGAGGAGGCTAGGAGGCTATGTGGCAATGTGGCGAGGAGGACAGGAGGCGATGTGGCGAGGTGGTGAGGAGGCGAGGAGGCGAGGTGGTGAGGAGGCGAGGTGGCGAGGAGGCGAGGAGGCAAGGTGGTGAGGAGATGAGTAGGTGAGGGCCAGCCTACGGAGGAGGGTTAAGACTGGGGGACAGACAGAAAGACAGACAGACAGACAGACAGACAGACAGACAGACAGACAGACAGACAGACAGACAGACAGACAGACAGACAGACAGACAGACAGACAGACAGACAGACAGACAGACAGACAGACAGACAGACAGACAGTAAGAAAGAGAGTGAGAGAGAGCAAGAGAGAGAGAGAGGGGGAGAGAAAAAGAGAGAGAAAGAGAGAGAGAGAGCAGTAGATTTTTATATTATTGCGACAATTGGTTAACCTTTACCCTTACAGAGACCAGGTTCCTACCTTTTCCCTCACAGAGACCAGAGCCCAGGTCCCTACTTTTACCATTACAGAGACCAGAGCCCAGGTTCCTATCTTTACCCTCACAGAGACCAGAGCCCAGGTCCCTACTTTTACCGTTACAGAGACCAGAGCCCAGGTCCCTACTTTTACCACTACAGAGACCAGAGACCAGGTCCCCTTATTACCCAGACTTCTGTTAAGGGGGGTGTTTGAAAAAGACAGAGTCGCTGCGATTACACTAGAATAACACAGCTAGTGCCAGACATGGTCGTGTCCTCCAGTAGCCAGCCAATCAGCCTGGGGCAGGAACACCCTACCTCACTTCTGAAACTAATTCAGTTAGCACATTAGTAATTTCCTGTGATTTAAAAAAAGACACATTGACCCTAATTATAACCAGTTGAAAGGAAGCGACAATTACGTCCTGTCAAAATGGCCAATTTAGACGAGAGATAGACTGAAGAGAGACATCGCTTCTTCCTTTCACTGAAAGCCCAGTGAAAGCCATATTCTACCACACATTGGTCATCAAAAACTCACACACCCGGACACCCAGACACCCAGACACCCAGACACACACACACACACACACACACACACACACACACACACACACACACACACACACACACACACACACACACACACACACACACACACACACACACACTGCCAAGGCCTGCCTATTTAAACCTGCCACTAATACATTTATATTTACTACCAGACCTGAAGACATTTAAATGATGGCTCCAATAAACCAGGCCCGCACATTTCAAAAGCTCTTTCAGGGGATGTTAAAGCAATATAGTATGCAATTTTCCAAAGTGGATTACATATTTCACATCCAGGTTTTATCGCACATTACGATAACTTAACCACATCTAAATGTTCTGCATAAATTGAAAATATGTGCTGCTTAATATGCTATTTTTCATTTTTTAAGAAACACTTTACAAACCCTTCCTAGTGTGTGACCGTGCTGGTTTGTGTAGTGGGGAGTCAATAACCATAATGAGGTTGCTTTTAATTACAGGGAGGATAACAAAATATCCTCCTCACCATAAACCTCCATCAATCTCCATCCAGCAGTAATATGCTTCGTAAATAACAGGTGTAGACTAACAGTGAAATGCTTACTACCGTTATTCATATATACACAATGAATAACGTCAACTTGGCTATAAACACAGGGGCGGACAAAGTGTTTAAGAACATTGGGCCAGTAACCGAAAGGTTGCTTGTTCGAATCCCAGAGCTCACTAGGTGAAAAATCCGTCGACGTACCCTTAAGCAAGGCACTTAAGCCTAATTGCTCCTAGAGCGGAGTATGGGGGGCCTCAAGCTGAGAAATTATATAAAAAATGTGATTAGCATTATACATTTTTTAATTATGCCCAGCTCATGAAGCCCTTTGATGATGTGAAGCCTGAGGCAATTTCCTCTTCTGTCTAATTGTAAGTCCACCACTGTATACAGTACACACAGGGTACCAGTTCCGAGTCGATGTGCAGGGATTTAAGGTAATTGTGGTAGATATGTACAAATAGGTGAGGATAAAGTGATTAGGCAACAGGATAAATAATAAGCAGTAGCAGCAGCATATGTGATGAGTCAAAATAGTTAGGGTAAAAGCACATAGTCTGGGTAGCTATTGATGAACTATTGATCAGTCTTATGGCTTGGAGGTAGAATGTGTTCAGGGTCCTGTTGGTTCCAGACTTGGTGCATTGGTACCGCTTGCCGTGTGGGAGCAGAGAGAACAGTCCATGACTTGGGTGGCAGGAGTCTTTGACAATATTTTTGGCATTTCTTTGACACCGCCTGGTATAAAGTTCCTGGATGGCAGGGAGTTCAGCCCCAGTGATGCACTGGGCTGTACACAAAGGCCCTATTTAGCGCCTTGCGGTCGGATGCCAAGCAGTTGAAATACCAGTCAGTCAGTCAAGATGCTTTCAATGGCGCAGCTGTAGAGCATTTGGAGGATCTGCGGGCCCATGCCAAATCTTTTTAGCCTCCTGAGGGGGAAGAGGTGTTGTCGTGCCCTCTTCACGACTGTGTTGGTGTGTGTGGACCATGTAAATTCTTTAGTGATGAGGACACCGAAGAACTTGAAGCTCTCGACTCACTCCGCTACAGCCACGTCGATGTGGATGGGGACTTGCTTGGTCCTCCGTTTCCTGTAGTCCGCGATCAGCTCCTTTGTCTTGCTGATGTTGAGGGAAGTTTGTTGTCCTGGCACCTCACTGATTTATTTCTGACCCTGAGTACGACAAATACTGATACTCCTTAATCAAGTATAGAGGTCATAGTTGGTCTCATCCAGGATCAACCCATAGAGGTCATAGTTGGTCTCATCCAGGATCAACCCATAGAGGCCATATTTGGTCTCATCCAGCATCATGCACAGAGTTAGTCTCACCCAGGATCAACCCCTAAGGTTCATAGTTGGTCTCATCCAGGATCAACCCATAGAGGTCATAGTTGGTCTCATCCAGGATCAACCCATAGAGGTCATAGTTGGTCTCATCCAGGATCAACCCATAGAGGTCATAGTTGGTCTCATCCAGGATCAACCCATAGAGGTCATAGTTGGTCTCATCCAGGATCAACCCCTAGAGGTTATAGTTGGTCTCATCCAGGATCAACCCCTAAGGTTCATAGTTGGTCTCATCCAGGATCAACCCATAGAGGTCATAGTTGGTCTCATCCAGGATCAACCCCTAGAGGTCATAGTTGGTCTCATCCAGGATCAACCCATAGAGGTCATAGTTGGTCTCATCCAGGATCAACCCATAGAGGTCATAGTTGGTCTCATCCAGGATTAACCCCTAGAGGTTATAGTTGGTTTCATCCAGGATCAACCCCTAGAGGTCATAGTTGGTCTCATCCAGGATCAACCCATAGAGGTCATAGTTGGTCTCATCCAGGATCAACCCATAGAGGTCATAGTTGGTCTCATCCAGGATTAACCCCTAGAGGTCATAGTTGGTCTCATCCAGGATCAACCCCTAGAGGTTATAGTTGGTCTCATCCAGGATCAACCCCTAGAGGTCATAGTTGGTCTCATCCAGGATCAACCCCTAGAGGTCATAGTTGGTCTCATCCAGGATCAACCCATAGAGGTCATAGTTGGTCTCATCCAGGATCAACCCATAGAGGTCATAGTTGGTCTCACCCAGGATCAACCCCTAGAGGTCATAGTTGGTCTCATCCAGGATCAACCCATAGAGGCCATATTTGGTCTCATCCAGCATCATGCACAGAGTTAGTCTCACCCAGGATCAACCCCTAAGGTTCATAGTTGGTCTCATCCAGGATCAACCCATAGAGGTCATAGTTGGTCTCATCCAGGATCAACCCATAGAGGTCATAGTTGGTCTCATCCAGGATCAACCCCTAGAGGTCATAGTTGGTCTCATCCAGGATCAACCCATAGAGGTCATAGTTGGTCTCATCCAGGATCAACCCCTAGAGGTCATAGTTGGTCTCATCCAGGATCAACCCCTAGAGGTCATAGTTGGTCTCATCCAGGATCAACCCATAGAGGTCATAGTTGGTCTCATCCAGGATCAACCCCTAGAGGTCATAGTTGGTCTCATCCAGGATCAACCCCTAGAGGTCATAGTTGGTCTCATCCAGGATCAACCCATAGAGGTCATAGTTGGTCTCATCCAGGATCAACCCATAGAGGTCATAGTTGGTCTCATCCAGGATCAACCCATAGAGGTCATAGTTGGTCTCATCCAGGATTAACCCCTAGAGGTTATAGTTGGTCTCATCCAGGATCAACCCCTAGAGGCCATATTTGGTCTCATCCAGCATCATGCACAGAGTTAGTCTCACCCAGGATCAACCCCTAAGGTTCATAGTTATTCTCATCCAGGATCAACCCCTAAAGGTCATAGTTAGTCTCATCCAGGATCAACACCTAGAGATCATAAATATTCTCATCCAGGATCAACCCCTAGAGTTCATAGTTATTCTCATCCAGGATCAACCCCTAAAGGTCATAGTTAGTCTCATCCAGTATCAACACCTAGAGATCATAAATATTCTCATCCAGGATCAACCCCTAGAGTTCATAGTTAGTCTCATCCAGGATCAACCCTCTAGTCCTCACCTCCTACGTTCTTCATGTAGATCTGAAAATAAATTGGATAGTTATGGGCAATATGGTTCAACTACTGCCTCACCCTCTCATGGGTTAGGTGGAATCTTTAGCATAATATATGTATACAGTACTTATACTGACATACAGCTGAAGTCAGCCAGAAGAGGACTGGCCACCCCTCATAGCCTGGTTCCTCTCTAGGTTTCTTCCTAGCTTCTGGCCTTTCTAGGGAGTTTTTCCTAGCCACCGTGCTTCTACACCTGCATTGCTTGCTGTTTGGGGTTTTAGGCTGTGTTTCTGTACAGCACTTTGTGACATCAGTTGATGTAAGAAGGACTTTATAAATACATTGTATTGATTGATTGATTGACTGATTGATTGATTTGAAGTCGGAAGTTGACATACACCTTAGCCAAAAACATTTAAACTCAGTTTTTCACAATTCCTGACATTTAATCGTAGTAAAAATTCCCTGTCTTAGGTCAGTTAGGATCACCACTTTGTTTTAAGAATGTGAAATGTCAGAATAATAGTAGAGAGAATGATTTATTTCAGCTTTTATTTATTTCATCACATTCCCAGTGGGTCAGAAGTTTACATACACTCAATTAGTATTTGGTAGCATTGCCTTAAAATTGTTTAACTTGGGTCAAGTGTTTCAGGTATCCTTCCACAAGCTTCAAACAATAAGTTGGATGAATTTTTGCCCATTCCTCCTGAAAGAGCTGGAGTAACTGAGTCAGGTTTGTAGGGCTCCTTGCTTGCACACGCTTTTCCAGTTCTGCCCACACATTTTCTGTAGGATTGAGGTCAGGGCTTTGTGATGGCCACTCCAATACCTTGACTTTGTTGTCCTTAAGCCATTTTGCCACAACTTTGGAAGTATGCTTGGGGTCATTGTCCATTTGGAAGGCTCATTTGCGACCAAGCTTTAACTTCCTGACTGATGTCTTGATATGTTACTTCAATATATCCATATCATTTTTGTTCCTCATGATGCCATCTATTTAGTGAAGTGCACCAGTCCCTCCTGCAGTAAAGCACCACCACAACATGATGCTGCCACCCCCGTGCTTCACGGTTGGGATGGTGTTCTTCGGCTTGCAAGCATCCCCCTTTTTCCTCCAAACAGAACAATGGTCATTATGGCCATTATGGCCATTTCTGTTTCTTAGACCAGAGGACATTTCTCCAAAAAGTGCGGTCTTTGTCCCCATGTGCAGTTGCAAACCGTAGCCTGGCTTTTTTATGGTGGTTTTGGAGCAGTGGCATCTTCCTTGCTGAGAGGCCTTTCAGGTGATGTCAATATAGGACTCGTTTTACTGTGGATATAGATACCTTTGTACCTGTTTCCTCCAGCATCTTCACAAAGTCTTTTGATGTTGTTCTGTGATTGATTTGCACTTTGCGCACCAAAGTACGTTCATCTCTAGGAGACAGAACGCGTCTCTTTCCTGAGCGGTATGACGGCTGCATGGTCCCATGGTGTTTATACTTGCGTACTATTGTTTGTACAGATGAACGTGGTACCTTCAGGTGTTTGGAAATTGCTCCCAAGGATGAACCAGACTTGTGGAGGTCTACAATTTTTTGGCAGATTTCTTTATATTTTCTCATGATGTCAAGCAAAGAGGCACTGCGTTTGAAGGTAGTCCTTGAAATTCATCCACAAGTACACCTCCAATTCACTCAAATGATGTCAATTAGCCTATCAGAAGCTTCTAAAGCCATGATAACATTTTCTGAATTTTTCCAAGCTGTTTAAAGGCACAGTCAATTTAGTGTATGTAAACTTCTGAACCACTGGAATTGTGATACAGTGAATTATAAGTGAAATAATCTGTCTGTTAACAATTGTTGGAAAAAATACTTGTGTCATGCACAAAGTAGTTGTCCTAACGGACTTGCTAAAACTATAGTTTGTGAACAAGAAATTTGTGGAGTGGTTGAAAAATGAGTTTTAATGACTACAACATAAGTGTATGTAAACTTCCAACTTCAGCTGTATACTTATGCCTATGCTTTCAGATCTACACAAGTGCCTGGGGGCTGGGGGTATAGACCCCCCCCGTATTCCTTACGAAGCCTGATGTTTTTCCAAGGAACAGTCATGTGGGAAAGGTCAGATCAATCATGTGCTAAGCATGCCTCATAAGCAATGGATATAAAGCTTGTTTTAAATAATAACATTTCATAGATCACCTAAAGACATAACTGCAGCACGCTGGCTGAGACTCAATCTAAACACGCTGAGAATTCAAATGGAGCCCGACCTCAATATGTTGACTGCAGTTCATTTAATGAAACACTGGCATTTCCACCGAAGCACTAACCGAGCCAACGTTCGTATCGAACAAGAGGCAATTCCTTCGAATGACAAAATGCAATGTAGGAGTAGTAAACGTATCCAGGTTTGAAATGAGGTCTATGACTTGCGTTTGTGGGGTAACCACTTTCATTCAGTCACTCTGGTAGACAAGGCGTGACGTTGAAAACCCTGTCTGCCTGACACTATGCAGTAGTGTAACTGTAATGGAACAATGCGGGTGTCACTTCACTGACTTTGTGCTGAGCAAAAGAGTGAAAGAATCAGACCACAGATCACAAACTCTTCTAAATTCAACAGATTTTAAAAGAAGAAGAACAAGAAAACAGAACTAAAGCAGCAAGAATATTCTAATGTTTTTGATAGTATATTTTCTGTTGAGCAATACTTTTAAAAATGTACGGTTTCTGATATGGTAAATGTTTGAGTGCTGAGCTTTCTATGGGAAAACTAATGTTAGCATAAGGAAGTTAGGTTTGACTAAAGAGACGATCAGTGGCAGTGTTAAGGACAGTGAAGACAGGAAGGATTAAGGTTTAGGGTCAGGGTTAGGCTAACCTGAGATGGCTGCACTGTAGCAGGCAAAGTGATGTCTTTTTCTAACCAACAGCAGAAGTTCTATCCACTACCTATTGATTTCTACGTAGAGCTGATGAAAGGTCCACTACATGTATTTACAGCCAGCTAGTGATTCAATGTCCTTCTACTTTAATATACAGGTTATAGTTCAATACACATTCCCGCTCTCTTTCTCTCACTCTTTCTCTCACACACACTCAAACATGCATGCGTTCACATACACAGCTACCCTGTAAACAAACACACACACACACACACAAACATACACAATCATATACACGCACAAGCTCACACCTATGTTACTCACTGCAAACAAATGAAATCCATACGCACACACACACACACACACACACACACACACACACACACACACACACACACACACACACACACACACACACACACACACACACACACACACACACACACACACACACACACACACACACACACACACACACACACACACACTCCTATTGATTGGATTGTGGGGATAAATGGATTGTGTCTCCCTGCCACATAGCACTGACAGCCATTTGCGGAAAGCCCTGTCTTTCTTCTCTCTCCCTGACCATTGTCCCGCCTCCCACAGCGGAGTAAAAACACGGAGACTGAATAAGTCAGAGCGGACCCATTCATTACCTCCCTTTCCCTCAGTAAGATGTATGTGTGCGCGCCTCTTAAGACCCAGTTGAAAATGATGTGTGGTATTTCTCCGACCGCGATGTATGGCACAGGGATCTGGCAACTTGCCTGGTTGCTACTTAAAGGATTGTCTTTGGGGGAAAAATGTTTTTCTATAACTAGACAAAAGTAATAGTTTTCATGTTCTAATATAATCATTCCGATATGACTGACAATTTCTGGGATTATGTACAAATGATCAAAACAAACGCCATCATAAATCTATCAGGCTGTAGTAGTGTCCTCTGGCTACAGATCTTCCAACAGTGAGAGGACTCAGCTCTGCTCAGCTGCAAGCCAGGGCCCATATTTACCTATATTGCATCTCAGAGTAGGAGTGCTGATCTGGGATCAGTTTAGCGTTTTAGATCATAATGAATACGATTATATATGCAGGCGGAACCTGATCCTAGATCAACACTCTAAGACACTTTCTAAATACGAGCCCTGTAGTGATCTACCCCCTCTCTTTGGTATGTGGGCTCTTGTGTTCATATGTCTGGAAGTGTGAGAGCTTGCATCTGCAACGTGTGTGTGAGTGTCTGTACAGTCAACCGTGGGTGTAAATGAGTGAGTGTGTGTATAGTCAACCGTGGGTGTAAATGAGTGAGTGTGTGTACAGTCAACAATGGGTGTAAATGAGTGAGTGTGTATACAGTCAACAATAGGTGTAAATGAGTGAGTGTGTGTGTACATACTGTAAGTGTTTCTGCATTTACTCACCCCCCCCCCCCCATGTGTGTGAGAGTGAGTGAGTGAACGCTGTCAGGTGGTGCCACATACTGTGCCAGCTGCATCTGGAAACATCTGCGTTTTGGCTCTGTGGGGGGGGGGGGGGGGGGGGGGGACTTTAGCGCTGCACCTTAGACAGACCCTGTGCACTAAAAGCCAGACACACCGCCTGGGCCTAGCCAACCTGAACCAGCCCATGTGGGGGTGATAGCTAGGGAAACAGACTTGCCACTTATATTAATCTCCAGTCAAACACATCAGGGAACCTCTGGCACCACATAATATAATTAAATAGATTGAATATGATAGACTGAACACTTGACCACTGGAACAGGCCATACTTCAACTCCGGTTCCCTTCCAAACTGCAGGACTACATGTATACTAATGATCGCCAACCACCAACAATATGATTAGTGAAGCGCACAATTAATGAATGCTCCCTGAGAATCAATAGATGCCTCTCAGCACATTTGTACTGTGGTTAATAAACACAAATTACATGAATGGGTACATCTGAATGTGTGAAGGCCTCTGTTGACCTCAGAAAGATATGGGAGGCTCACCCACCCACCCACATACACACACATACACACACACACACACACACACACACACACACACACACACACACACACACACACACACACACACACATACACACACACACACACACACACACACACACACACACACACACACACACACACACACACACACACACACACACACACACACACACACACACCACACACCCCCCCACACACACACACACACACACACACACACACACACACACACACACACACACACACACACACACACACGCACACGCACACACACACACACACACAAGCACACACACACAAGGGTTAGATTAGAGCTCATCAGTGTTAGAAGCAGGCCTGGAGTTTGATTAGAGCTCATCAGTTAGAAGCCGGCCCAGGGTTAGATTAGAGCGCATCAGTGTTAGAAGCAGGCCGTGGTTTGATTAGAGCTCATCAGATCTACACAAGTGCCAGAAGCAGGCCCGGAGTTGGATTAGAGCTCATCAGTGTTAGAAGCAGGCTCAGGGTTAGAGTAGAGCTCATCAGTGATAGAAGAAAGCCTGGTGTTGGATTATAGCTCATCAGTGTTGGAAGCAGGCTCAGGGTTAGAGTAGAGCTCATCAGTGATAGAAGAAAGCCTGGTGTTTGATTAGAGCTCATCAGTGTTAGAAGCAGGCCCGCAGTTGGATTAGCGCTCATCAGTGTTAGAAGCAGGCCCACAGTTGGATTAGAGCTCATCCGTGTTAGAAGCAAGCACGCAGTTGGATTAGAGCTCATCAGTGTTAGAAGCAGGCCCGCAGCTGGATTAGCGCTCATCAGTGTTAGAAGCTGGCACGCAGTTGGATTAGAGCTCATCTATGTTAGAAGCAGGTCCAGGGTTGGATATTAGAGCTCATCAATGTTGGAAGCAGGCCCGGGGTTAAATTAGAGCTCATCAATGTTGGAAGCAGGCCCGGGGTTTAATTAGAGCTCATCAATGATAGAAGCAGGCCCAGGGTTGGATATTAGAGCTCATCAATGTTGGAAGCAGGCCCGGGGTTTAATAACTTTTTTTCCCAAGATGGCATAGCAGTTCAGACGTCATTTTGTCCTCGTATTGTCGTGTCCTGTATATATATATATATATTTACACCTTTCTTCGCATATCTTTTATATATTTTATTATCCAAGAACTCAACTACAAAAAGTTTTCCTGCAACCCGCCTCACCAATTACAGAAAAAAAAGTATTATTTACATCAAATCTGAAAATTCACAATTGAAGCTAGCCAGAAGCTAGCCAGAAGCTAGCCAGAAGCTAACCAGAAGCTAGCCAGAAGCTAGCCAGAAGCTAACCAGAAGCTAGCCAGAAGCTAACCAGAAACTAGCCAGAAGCTAACCTGAAACTACCCAGAAGTTAGCCGGTTTACTGGCTAACGTTAGTATTTCAGCTACCCACGTTTTGTGGTCATCAGCTATTCCTTTAGCTCGATAATCTATCGGCACTTTTGTACAACGCGACTCAGACCAGAACATACCGGACCTATTTTTCTCAATATCCCCGGATTTCAACCGCAAGCTCTGGACATTTACACCTTGATTTCGCAGCTAGCTAGCTGCAAACCGTGTGACTATTGGCTTACGTCGATCCCGGAGCAAACTTAAATTATTCCGGAGCTAGCCAGCTGAAGAGTTCCATCAGCCATTCCTGGGCTACAATCACCTATCCGGACCCGTTTTTTTTTTACTACAAATGCGGAGCCCCACCGGCCTTCACGACTGACTACCGACGTTATCTGCCCGAGGGAGTTATCCAACTGGCACCTCCGTCGCGACGTTACCTGAACGCTCATCTGGGGCCCGCTAATCGTTAGCTGTCTTATCGGCTGCTATCTGAATAAGTATATCGGACAATTTTTCTTGGGTCACTATATCTATTTTGCCAATTGGATTGATCCCCTCTACCACACGGAACCCCACTAATCTACCGACGGAAACGCACGAGGTGACTAAAAATAGACCTCCATCCTATGCTATCTTGCTACCGATAGCCAGCTACCCGGCCAGCTGTCTGGATCGCCGTGACCCCAACCAACCTCTACTCACTGGACCCTTATGATCACTCGATTAAGCATGCCTCTCCTTAATGTAAATATGCCTTGTCCATTGCTGTTCTGGTTAGTGTTTATTGGCTTATTTCATTGTAGAGCCTCTAGCCCTGCTCACTATACCATATCCAACCTTTCAGTTCCACCACCCACATATGCGATGACATCACCTGGTTTCAATGATGTTTCTAGAGACATTATCTCTCTCATCATCACTCAATACCTAGGTTTACCTCCACTGTATTCACATCCTACCATACCTTTGTCTGTACATTATTCCTTGAAGCTATTTTATCGCCCCCAGAAACTTCCTTTTACTCTCTGTTCTAGACGTTCTAGACGACCAATTCTCATAGCTTTTAGCCGTACCCTTATCCTACTCCTCCTCTGTTCCTCTGGTGATGTAGAGGTGAATCCAGGCCCTGCAGTACCTAGCTCCACTCCTATTCCCCAGGCGCTCTCTTTTGATGACTTCTGTAACCGTAATAGCCTTGGTTTCATGCATGTTAACATTAGAAGCCTCCTCCCTAAGTTTGTTTTGTTCACTGCTTTAGCACACTCTGCCAACCCAGATGTTTTAGCCGTGTCTGAATCCTGGCTTAGGAAGACCACCAAAAATTCTGACATTTTCATCCATAACTACAAGATTTTCAGACAAGATAGAACGGCCAAAGGGGGCGGTGTTGCAATCTACTGCAAAGATTGCCTGCAGAGTTCTGTTTTACTATCCAGGTCTGTTCCCAAACAATTTGAACTTCTACTTTTAAAAATCCACCTCTCTAAAAACAAGTCTCTCACCGTTGCCGCCTGCTATAGACCACCCTCTGCCCCCAGCTGTGCTCTGGACACCATATGTGAACTGATTGCCCCCCATCTATCTTCAGAGCTCGTGCTGCTAGGCGACCTAAATTGGAACATGCTTAACACCCCAGCCATCCTACAATCTAAGCTTGATGCCCTCAATCTCACACAAATTATCAATGAACCTACCAGGTACCACCCCAATTCCGTAAACACGGGTACCCTCATAGATATCATCCTAACCAACTTGCCCTCCAAATACACCTCTGCTGTTTTCAACCAAGATCTCAGCGATCACTGCCTCATTGCCTGCATCCGTAATGGGTCAGTGGTCAAACGACCTCCACTCATCACTGTCAAACGCTCCCTGAAACACTTCAGCGAGCAGGCGTTTCTAATCGACCTGGCCGAGGTATCCTGGAAGGATATTGATCTCATCCCGTCAGTAGAGGATGCCTGGATATTTTTTTAAAATGCCTTCCTCACCATCTTGAATAAGTATGCCCCATTCAAGAAATTTAGAACCAGGAACAGATATAGCCCTTGGTTCTCTCCTGACCTGACTGCCCTTAACCAACAGAAAAACATCCTATGGCGTTCTGCATTAGCATCGAACAGCCCCCGTGATATGCAACTTTTCAGGGAAGCTAGAAACCAATATACACAGGCAGTTAGAAAAGCCAAGGCTAGCTTTTTCAAGCAGAAATTTGCTTCCTGCAACACAAACTCAAAAAGTTCTGGGACACTGTAAAGTCCATGGAGAATAAGAACACCTCCTCCCAGCTTCCAACTGCACTGAAGATAGGAAACACTGTCACCACCGACAAATCCACTATAATTGAGAATTTCAATAAGCATTTTTCTACGGCTGGCCATGCTTTCCACCTGGCTACCCCTACCCCGGTCAACAGCACTGCCCTCCCCTCTGCTACTCGCCCACGCCTTCCCCATTTCTCTTTCTCCCAAATACAGTCAGCTGATGTTCTGAAAGAGCTGCAAAATCTGGACCCTTACAAATCAGCCGGGCTAGATAATCTGGACCCTTTCTTTCTAAAACTATCTGCTGAAATTGTTGCCACCCCTATTACTAGCCTTTTCAACCTCTCTTTCGTGTCGTCTGAGATTCCCAAAGATTGGAAAGCAGCTGCGGTTATCCCCCTCTTCAAAGGGGGGGACACTCTTGACCCAAACAGCTACAGACCTATATCTATCCTACCCTGCCTTTCTAAGGTCTTCGAAAGCCAAGTCAACAAACAGATTACCGACCATTTCGAATCCCACCATACCTTCTCCGCTATGCAATCTGGTTTCAGAGCTGGTCATGGGTGCACCTCAGCCACGCTCAAGGTCATAAACGATATCGTAACCGCCATCGATAGGAAACAATACTGTGCAGCCGTATTCATTGACCTGGCCAAGGCTTTTGACTCTGTCAATCACCACATCCTCATCGGCAGACTCGACAGCCTTGGTTTCTCTAATGATTGCCTCGCCTGGTTCACCAACTACTTCTCTGATCGAGTTCAGTGTGTCAAATCGGAGGGTCTGTTGTCCGGACCTCTGGCAGTCTCTATGGGGGTGCCACAGGGTTCAATTCTTGGACCGACTCTCTTCTCTGTATACATCAATGATGTCGCTCTTGCTGCTGGTGAGTCTCTGATCCACCTCTACGCAGACGACACTATTCTGTATACTTCTGGCCCTTCTTTTGACACTGTGTTAACAACCCTCCAGGCGAGCTTCAATGCCATACAACTCTCCTTCCGTGGCCTCCAATTGCTCTTAAATACAAGTAAAACTAAATGCATGCTCTTCAACCGATCGCTGCCTGCACCTGCCCGCCTGTCCAACATCACTACTCTGGACGGCTCTGACTTAGAATATGTGGACAACTACAAATACCTAGGTGTCTGGTTAGACTGTAAACTCTCCTTCCAGACTCACATCAAAAATCTCCAATCCAAAGTTAAATCTAGAATTTGCTTCCTATTCCGCAAGAAAGCATCCTTCACTCATGCTGCCAAACATACCCTTGTAAAACTGACCATCCTACCAATCCTCGACTTCGGTGATGTCATTTACAAAATAGCCTCCAAAACCCTACTCAATAAATTGGATGCAGTCTATCACAGTGCCATCCGTTTTGTCACCAAAGCCCCATATACTACCCACCACTGCGACCTGTACACTCTCGTTGGCTGGCCCTCGCTTCATACTCGTCGCCAAACCCACTGGCTCCAGGTCATCTACAAAACCCTGCTAGGTAAAGTCCCCCCTTATCTCAGCTCGCTGGTCACCATAGCAGCACCTACCTGTAGCACGCGCTCCAGCAGGTATATCTCTCTGGTCACCCCCAAAACCAATTCTTCCTTTGGCTGCCTCTCCTTCCAGTTCTCTGCTGCCAATGACTGGAACGAACTACAAAAATCTCTGAAACTGGAAACACTTATCTCCCTCACTAGCTTTAAGCACCAGCTGTCAGAGCAGCTCATAGATTACTGCACCTGTACATAGCCCATCTATAATTTAGCCCAAACAACTACCTCTACCTACTGTATTTATTTATTTATTTTGCTCCTTTGCACCCCATTATTTCTATCTCTACTTTGCACTTTCTTCCACTGCAAACCAACCATTCCAGTGTTTTTTTACTTGCTATATTGTATTTACTTCGCCACCATGGCCTTTTTTTATATTTTTATTTATATATATATTTTGTTTGCCTTCACCTCCCTTATCTCACCTCACTTGCTCACATTGTATATAGACTTATTTTTCACTGTATTATTGACTGTATGTTTGTTTTACTCCATGTGTAACTATGTGTTGTTGTATGTGTCGAACTGCTTTGCTTTATCTTGGCCAGGTCGCAATTGTAAATGAGAACGTGTTCTCAATTTGCCTACCTGGTTAAATAAAGGTGAAAATAAATAAAAAAATAAATAAAATAAAAATTAGAGCTCATCAGTGATAGAAGCAGGCCCAAGGTTGGATTAGAGCTCATCAATGTTAGAAGCAGGCCCAGGATTTGATTAAAGCTCATCAGCGTTGGAAACAGGCCCGGGGTTTGATTAGAACTCATCAGTGCTGGAAGCAGGCATGCAGTTGGATTAGAGCTCATCAGTGTAAGAAGAAGGCCCTTAATAGACTCCTACTGCTCAATAGGAACAGCAACACTTTCGACAGGCCAAACCACTACATACATCTGGAGAGGATGCCACACAAATACACCAACAGACACACATAAGCACATACACACGCACGGACACACACGCACATGTAGACATGTACACACAGACACAGACACAGACACACACACACACACACACACACACACGTCTGGATTTGGGTAGTGTTCTCTAGGATATTTTCCAGTCTTGGTGTGTGTGTGTGTGCCAAATTGAGCAGAGGAGGTAATGAGCGGTCATTATTCTCACTTTAAAAGGCCATATCAGGGTGAAGCAGCCCGGTCTGTAGTCCAGCCGTGTGTGTATGTGTATGTGTGTGTGTTTGCGGGCATGTGTGTGAGTCAGGCCTAGACGCTTCTTTAAAAGGGCACGCATGCCGCTGCTGATCACCACAGGAGACAGTGGAGAAAGAGGGTGACTTCATGCTGTCCCTCGTGGGTCACAATTAGGCTGCTGTTTTACTCCCTCTGTCCCTCTGTCCCTGCTCCCACTGCCATTTGGTCTCTAAACCAATTAGGAGTGGACGGCTGCGCTAAGGGCCAGACAGACTGTGCAGAGCTCACTGGCACCAGGTTACCCTGTCCTCGACCCTGTAATCACAAAGTTACCCCACCTCTGTCTCCACTGGGAATAGAACATGGGTATAGAGCTGGGTCTGATAATCAGCTTGTATTGTATAGTCACAGGATAATGTATAATGTCACACTGACTGACTGACGTTTACCACATGTATGTACAATCACCGGCAAAATTATTGTCCCCCTTGATAAACATCAGCAAAAAAGACTGACCATCTGTAGAACATCTATCTGTTGATAAGCAACTGCTTGCTAAGGTTACAGTTGGGACTAGGTTTATAATAATGGTTAGGGTAATGGTTAAGGTTAGGGCCAGGGTTAGGGGAAGGGTTGAGTTTAGGGTTAGGAGATAGTTGAAATGTTACTGATAGTCTGTAGATAGTCTGTAGAGCATCTACAGGTGTCAAAATGATAGGTGTTGTCACGATCGTCTATGGGTGAGAGAGAGGACCAAGGCGCAGCGTGTGCAAAATACATCTTCTTTTATTTAGAAGAGAGAAAAACACGAAACGAACACTATACACAAACTAACAAAATAACAAACTGACGACCGTGAAGCTATAATGACAAATAGTGCTGACACAAACACTACACATAGACAACTACCCACAAAAGCCTACTGCCTATGGCTGCCTTAAATATGGCTCCCAACCAGAGACAATGAATGACAGCTGTCTCTGATTGAGAACCAATCTAGGCAGCCATAGACATAACTAGACTATAACCATAACTACACTCTTCTCTGCCCCATACACATACAACACCCCTAGACACTACAAAACACATACATTCCCCATGTCACACCCTGACCTAACTAAAAAACATAAAGAAAACAAAGAATACTAAGGCCAGGGCGTGACAGGTGTCAAATAGATTATTTTCAATACTTTATGAGATTGGAGATCACATTGGGAGGGATCTTAAACCATTTCCCCATGTGAATAGGATGATGTGAGTACCACAATAGCGACACTATCGGACACAAATGAATATACAATAGTTGCGTAGGGAAGGTTGATACATTGCACTAAAGATAAAGTGTAAAGTTATTTGGATTCCCCAGTTGTTACAGGGATAACCATTTTTTAGACACAATCTGTCTGTCACCATCTCCAGACATAATAGAAATGATTTCTCACCTCAATCATGTGCTACAGCCCAGGCCGCTGGTTCTTTCTTTTGGCGGTTGGACGATGAAAACAATACGATTTATATCTCTAATGCTATTAGCAGCCGTAATATGGTTAGTGCTCGTCTGGTTTACTTTGGCAAGGGCAGAAACCACTTTATTAGGTTTAAGACCTTTGCTTTTCTACTTTCCCTGTTGCCACTGATATAAAGAGCTGCTAAACCCCTGAGAGAAATGGACCAGCGCAGGAAAACTACCAACGTTCGCTTTCTACTCGCTAAAACCCACTGTTATCTTTCAGGAGGGAACTATTATTTTCGCCCCAATGTTGGTGTGGCAGCGCGTGGCTGATTATGGGGAGAGTCTTAATCAGGTGGCGCAGGGTTCCTCCAGGCCCCAGGGGCCAGCGCTCTGCTACTTCCTGTCACAGCACACTGAGAAACAATCAATCATGACGGCTACAGAGACGCAGGAGAGAGAGAGAGAGAGAGAGCGCGAGAGAGAGAGAGAGAGAGAGAGAGAGAGAAGAGGGAGAGGAGTAAAGAGGAGGAAGAGAGCGATGGGGGGAGAAAGTAGGATGGAGAGAGAGAGAGAGAGAGAGAGAGAGAGAGAGAGAGAGAGAGAGAGAGAGAGCGAGAGAAAAAATGATAGGGAGTGGAGGAGGCCATTTATGAAAATGCAAAGCCACTTCAGTAAATGAGAGAAGAGGAGAAAGAAAGCCACGTGGGCCGCTGTAGCAGTTCACGTCAGATATCCTCATCATACTACTCTGTAGCAGTTCACGTCAGATATCCTCATCATACTACTCTGTAGCCTTCACCTACATGTCTGTTTCACTGTCCTGGCCTGAGCCTCTGTCACATTGTAAAAGTGATCTGTTTTGATCTGCTGTGGTTTCTACAAGCTGCGGCCTCTGAGTGCACAGAGGAAGTGAGAGGAAGAGAGGGATTGAGATAGATCTCTTTTAAAAGTCTCTGGGCTCTCTCTAAGGGCAGTGTCATGATGCGGCTCTTTAAAGCAAGGCCTAAATGAAAGGCCAGAACACTCCTCAATGACAGGTGGGATTTCTTATCTAACAGAGGAGTTACAGGACAGGGCCTGAGAGGAGAACCAGTCCAACTACACACTCGTAATACAAGCACACACCCACACTCACACACACACACACACACACACACACACACACACACACACACACACACACACACACACACACACACACACGCACACACGCACACACGCACACACGCACACACGCACGCACGCACGCACGCACGCACGCACGCACGCACGCACGCACGCACACACTCACACACACCAATCATTTAAAGAGGGTTTCCTGCCTTGTGGAGCAGATAAGTTGAAATAGACAAACAGCAGATCCCATGAAGGTAATTTATAGTATTTAAAAATATGTGTTATTGGCACTCAATTAATGATTTAAATGCTTAAAGGGAGGGCTTGGACACACAACACCCCACAAACCTTTAATCTCAAACAAAAAAATGACTGGTATAGATAATGGCTGGGTATAGATAATGGCTGGGTATAGATAATGGCTGGGTATAGATAATGGCTGGGTATAGATAATGGCTGGGTATAGATACTGGCTGGGTATAGATAATGTCTGGGTATAGATACTGGCTGGGTATAGATAATGCCTGGGTATAGATACTGGCTGGGTATACAGTAGAGTAAGGAGCTGTGTGTGTGTGTCTGTGTGTGTTGAGGTGTGTGTGTGTGTGTCTGTGTGTGTCTGCATGTGTTGAGGTGTGTGTGTGTCTGTGTCTGTGTGTGTTGAGGTGTGTGTGTGTGTGTCTGTGTCTGTGTGTGTTGAGGTGTGTGTGTCTGTGTGTGTTGAGGTGTGTGTGTGAGTGTCTGTGTGTGTCTGTGTGTGTGTGTGTTTGTGTGTGTCTGTGTGTGTGTGTGTTTGTGTGTGTCTGTGTGTGTGTGTGTCTGTGTCTGTGTGTGTTGAGGTGTGTGTCTGTGTGTGTTGAGGTGTGTGTGTCTGTGTCTGTGTGTGTTGAGGTGTGTGTGTCTGTGTGTGTTGAGGTTTGTGTGTGTGTGTCTGTGTGTGTCTGTGTGTGTGTGTCTGTGTGTGTCTGTGTGTGTTGAGGTGTGTGTGTGTGTGTGTCTGTGTGTATCTGTGTGTGTTGAGGTGTCTGTGTGTCTGTGTGTGTTGATGTGGGGGTGAGCAGAGGTTGGGGTTCAGTGTTTTTATTGCTTTGCCTCTCTTGGCACTACCCGAAAGTGGAATTATTTTGGGCTCACCTCTTGCCCCGTCCCCCAGGAGTAGACATTCCCGCTATCAGAAGAAAATGGATTGGGAGGGAAAGAAAAGGAGAGGGGGAGTAAAGAATAAATGATAAGTCAACACACAATTCAAGTGAAACAAACACAAGCCTGAAACAAACACGAGCCTGAAACAAACACAAGCCTGAAACAAACACGAGCCTGAAACAAACACAAGCCTGAAACAAACACAAGCCTGAAACAAACACAAGCCTGAAACAAACACTAGCCTGAAACAAACACAAGCCTGAAACAAACACAAGCCTGAAACAAACACAAGCCTGAAACAAACACAAGCCTGAAACAAACACAAGCCTGAAACAAACACTAGCCTGAAACAAACACAAGCCTGAAACAAACACAAGCCTGAAACAAACACAAGCCTGAAACAAACACAAGCCTGAAACAAACACAAGCCTGAAACAAACACAAGCCTGAAACAAACACAAGCCTGAAACAAACACTAGCCTGAAACAAACACAAGCCTGAAACAAACACAAGCCTGAAACAAACACGAGCCTGAAACAAACACGAGCCTGAAACAAACACTAGCCTGAAACAAACACAAGCCTGAAACAAACACAAGCCTGAAACAAACACAAGCCTGAAACAAACACTAGCCTGAAACAAACACAAGCCTGAAACAAACACAAGCCTGAAACAAACACAAGCCTGAAACAAACACTAGCCTGAGGTTAAAAGAAAGAAAAAGCGAAGGAAGGTAAATCTGCTCCTGACAAACGTGTCTTAAGTATCATACATCAAACACTTGTTACCTCTCATAGTGCTTGTGATTGCACATGACTGCAAACCAGTCAGTGATACAAATCTGAAGAAAGATCTGAGTGATCGGGCTTTAAAGATCATCAATCATGCCCAGTAAGCTTTGATATTATTAGTTGAAGTAAAGCTGCACTCTTCCATTGTATGGGGAGATGGGGGAACTAATGTTTTAACTAGCACAGCAGTGGATGGATGGTATAATGAATTTACAGTTGAAGTAGGAAGTTTACATACACCTTAGCCAAATACATTTAAACTCCGTTTTTCACAATTCCTGACATTTAATCCTAGTAAAAATTCCTTGTCTTACGTCAGTTAGGATCATCACTTTATTTTAAGAATGTGAAATGTCAGAATAATAGCAGAGAGAATGATTTGTTTCAGCTTTTATTTCTTTCATCACATTCCCAGTGGGTCAGAAGTGTACATACACTCAATTAATATTTGGTAGCGTTTCCTTTAAATTGTTTAACTTGGGTCAAACGTTTTGGGTAACCTCCCAAAAGCTTCCCACAATAAGTTGGGTGAATTTTGGCCCATTCCTCCTGAAAGAGCTGGAGTAACTGAGTCAGGTTTGTAGGGCTCCTTGCTTGCACACGCTTTCCAGTTCTGCCCACACATTTTCTGCAGGATTGAGGTCAGGGCTTTGTGATGGCCACTCCAATACCTTGACTTTGTTGTCCTTAAGCCATTTTGCCACAACTTTGGAAGTATGCTTGTGGTCATTGTCCATTTGGAAGACCCATTTGTGACCAAGCTCTAACTTCCCGACTGATGTCTTGATATGTTGCATCAATATATCCACATAATTTTTGTACCTCATGATGCCATCTATTTAGTGAAGTGCACCAGTCCCTCCTGCAGCAAAGCACCCCCACAACATGATGCTGCCACCCCCGTGCTTCACGGTTGGGATGGTGTTCTTTGGCTTGCAAGCATCCCCCTTTTTCCTTCAAACATAACGATGGTCATCATGGCCAAACAGTTCTATTTTTGTTTCATCAGACAAGAGGACCTTTCCCCAAAAGTGCGGTCTTTGTCCCCATGTGCAGTTGCAAACCGTAGTCTGGCTTTTTATGGCGGTTTAGGAGCAGTGGCTTCTTCCTTGCTGAGCGGCTTTGCAGGTTCTGTCAATATAGGACTCGTTTTACTGTAGATATAGATACTTTTGTACCTGTTTCCTCCTGCATCTTCACAAGGTCCTTTGCTGTTGTTCTGGGATTGATTTGCACTTTTCGCACCAAAGTACGTTCAGGAGACAGAGCGGTATGACGGCTGCGTGGTCCCATGGTGTTTATACTTGCGTACTATTGTTTGTACAGATGAACGTGGTACCTTCAGGTGTTTGGAAATTGCTCCCAAGAATGAACCAGACATGTTGAAGTCTACAATTTATTTTCTGAGGTCTGATTTCTTTTGATTTTCCCAAGTTGTCAAGCAAAGAGGCACTGCGTTTGAATGTAGGTCTTGAAATTCATCCACAGGTACACCTCCGATTGACTCAAATGATGTCAATTAGCCTATCAGAAGCTTCTAAAGCCATAACATCATTTTCTGGAATTTTCCACGCTGTTTAAAACCTGTTATGGCTGCAAGGGGCAGTATTGAGTAGCCAGTTAAATCGTGCCCATTTCAAACGGCCTCGTACTCAATTCTTGCTCGTACAATATGCATATTATTATTACTATTGGATAGAAAACACTCTCTAGTTTCTAAAACCGTTTGAATTATTTCTCTGAGTGAAACAGAAGTCATTCTGCAGCACACTTCCTGACCAGGAAGTGGAATGTCAGAAATCGATGCTCTGATCAACTTCCTGCCTATACATGGGCATGATACGTAAGAGTCTACATACACTTCATACACCTTCCCCTGGTTGTCAAGAGGCGGTGAGAGAAAAAATGTCGTGTTTATCTTGGTCTGAGGTGGAATTAAAGCTCTTTGTTTGACGTGACCGTCCACTTCCTGTTTCTGGAGCGCGCGAAAGAGGACATGGATTTGCCTTCTGTTTTGCTCTCGTTATGGACGACTAACATCTCCGTCTTAGATTTTATTTGATACATGTGACCATATCATCGTAAAGTATGTTTTTTCAATATAGTTTAATCAGATTATTTAAAAAATTTTCGGGAGTTTTGCCGTGTTCCGTTCTCTGACTTTGTTGACGTTGGAGAGATCCGTAGCACTTGGCAAGTGCCCATGCTAAATGAAGAGGGAAATTTGCCGTTCCAGATCCAAACAACGACTGTTCTGGACAAAGGACACCTTGTCCAACATTCTGACGGAAGATCACCAAAAGTAAGAAACATTTTATGATGCTATTTCTAATATCTGTCGTGCATGTGAACTGGTCGTCGGCGCCCAAGTGTTTCTGGCTATTGTGGCTATGCTAATATAACGCTACATTTTGTTTCCGCTGTAAAACATTTAATAAATCGGAAATATTGTCTGGAATCACAAGATTCCTGTCTTTCAATTGCTGTACACTATGTATTTTTCAGAAATGTTTTATGATGAGTAATTAGGTATTTGACGTTGGTGTCTGTAAATATTATGGCTGCTTTCGGTGCAATTTCTGATTGTAGCTGAAATGTAAACTATGATTTATACCTGAAATATGCAAATTTTTCGAACAAAACATATGCTATACAATAAATATGTTATCAGACTGTCATCTGATGAAGTTGTTTCTTGGTTAGTGGCTATTTATATCTTTATTTGGTCGAATTTGTGATAGCTACTGATGGAGTAAAAAACTGATGGAGTAAGAAAAGTGGTGTCTTTTGCTAACGTGGTTAGCTAATAGATTTACATATTTTGTCTTCCCTGTAAAACATTTTAAAAATCGGACATGTTGGCTTGATTCACAAGATGTGTACCTTTCATATGCTGTATTGGACTTGTTAATGTGTGAAAGTTAAATATTTAAAAAAAATATCTTTTGAATTTCGCGCCCTGCACTTGAGCTGGATGTTGTCATAAGTGTACCGGTGTCGGGCTGCACCCCAAACAGGTTAAAGGCACAGTCAACTTTGTTTATGTAAACTTCTGACCCACTGGAATTGTGATACAGTGAATTATAAGTGAAATAGTCTGTCTGTAAACAATTGTTGGAAAAATTACTTGTGTCATGCACAAAGAAGATGTCCTAACCGACTTGCCAAAAATATAGTTTGTTAACAAGAAATTTGTGGAGTACTTGAAAAACGAGTTTTAATGATTCCAACCTTAGTGTATGTAAACTTCCGACTTCAACTGTCTGTTTTGCCATTTATGAATGTGTTATTCAATGTGTTTCTATGAGCTATAGTAGAAAAGGCCAAATTCTATAGTTTATCAAATATATATACAACCTATAGAATTTGGCCTTTTCTACTATAGCTCATAGAAACACATTGAATAACACATCATAAATGGCAAAACAGACAGTCAAAAATATATATAATAAGGAATAAGGTTTTGAAGTATCTGTCATTTTCTAGGAGATATAAGCAGCTTGTTTTTTTGGACACACTGTTATTAATCCCTTTTTTTGTTGGCACAAAACTACCTCAATTCTTCCATACATTTTTTAAACCGGTACCGGGGTTCTTTCAGACAAGTCCCTTGACACTTGTGGGGGTTGTAGAGCAGAACGTGAAAATCTCATGGTCATATTGGTTTGTAACCCAAACGGTTCAGACGCTTCAGACAGACATTGGCACCAACTTCAGACGAGTCCCGGTATGTAGGCCAAACGGTTCGGACGCTACAGACAGAAATTGGCACCGACTTCAGACGAGTCTGGGTTTGTAGAGCAAACCGTTTGGACACTACAGATGTTTTTATGAGAAGAGCGATTTTCAGGATGTCCCATGGCCTGACAAACACCTGTAGCTCAGTCACCTTCCACTGCAGATGCGGAAGACCGACATAGGTGGATGCAGTGAATTGAGGTCTGAGTCTATGCAAAACAAACTGACATCCCTGTCTAAAACTGTCCGGTTCTGATGGGGATTTTTGTATTATGTTACTTAGATTATAGACTGTTAATAGACTCAGCAGAAGGCTTTCTCTCTCTCTGTCTATTATTCACTTTCTCTCTCTCTCTCTCTCTCTCTCTCTCTTTGCATGCTGGGAGTGTTTGGGAATTGTATGAGCGAAGGAGCGCGTGTGTTGTGTAGAGTTAGATATTCAGAATTCTTTCTTTCGGTTTTTTCTTTCTTGGTGGCATTCTTTGGTTTCTTCTGTGCATGATTAAGATTATTATATACTTTTTTTTTGGTGTGGTAGAATTAAGTATTTGGGTTTTTTCGTATCGAAATTACCTTGATTTTGGCGGGGATGGCTTCCAGAATTGGAATGCCGTCCCTGTCACTTCGGCACGGCTTTAGGTGTGTTACTGAAGCTACTGTCACGGTGGAGGAGTTTCTGGTCGCCGTAGGAGAGAAGGTAGGATACGATAATGTTGCTTATGCGTCACGGATGAATAAAGCGATGGTGGTATTTCTTAAGGAAGAGCGCCTTGTTGATCGTATGGTTGAGCAGGGCGTACTTCTTAAGGGAATGTTTATTCAAGTTACCCCGCTTTTTTCTCCGTCAACAAGGGTAACTATTTCAAATGTACCACCGTTTATTCCAAATGAGCTATTGGAGCGCGAGTTATTGCGCTTTGGGAAGTTTGCAAGCTCAATTAAGGTTGTTCCGTTGGGTTGCAAACACCCGGCGTTGAAACAGGTTATGTCGTTTCGGCGACAGGTGTTTATGTTTTTGGACTCACCGGAGCAGACTTTAGAGATATCGTTTAAAGTCAAGTATGACAATAGAATGTATATGGCGTATGCTAGTACGGGTAGTCAACGGTGTTTTGAGTGTGGGGATGTTGGCCATAAGCGACATGCTTGCCCGAAAAGGGAGAAGGCAGAGGGAGGGGCGCAGGTGGTCACCGTAACGCCTGGGCCCACTGATGTAGGGAGAGGTGGGCTGACAGTGGTTGAGCAGCCACAAGCACCTGTTGCCGAGGAACAAGTTATCCGTGTTGAGGCCACGAGTTTGCAACTTGTATTAGAGGGAGATGTTATGCAGCGGAAAAATATTGTTGTAGAAGGTAAGGATGGATCTGAAGAGCCAGTTCCTCAGACTGGTGAGGAGGTGCCCAGTACGAGTACTGGGGCACAGGAGGGGGTTCATATGGAGTTCATCTCCCAGGTAGTGGAGGAGATGCCCACTACGAGTAATGGAGTACAGGAGGGGGTTCATGTGGTGCTAATCTCCCAGGTAGTGGAGGAGATGCCCACGACGAGTAATGGAGTACAGGAGGGGGTTCATGTGGAGCTAATCTCCCAGGTAGTGGAGGAGATGCCCACTACGAGTAATGGAGTACAGGAGGGGGTTCATGTGGAGCTAGACTCCAAGGGAGTGGAGGAGATGCCCACTACGAGTAATGGAGTACAGGAGGGGTTTCATGTGGAGCTAGGCTCCCAGGTAGTAGAGGAGATGCCCACTACGAGTAATGGGGTACAGGAGGGGGTTCATGTGGAGCTGGGCTCTCATGTAGTGGAGGAGATGCCCACCACGGGTAATGGGTTTCAGGTGGGGCTAGTCTCCCAGGTAGTGGAGGAGATGCCTGGTACGAGTGATGGGGTGCAAGTGGGGAGTGTTGAAAGGGATGTGGTAGAGGGGAGTCAGTGGTCTATGGCCTCAGCTGAGGAGGATCAGGAGAAGGATATGGATATCTCTTCTGATATGACAGCAGCTGGTGAGGACTCAATTTATGATCTAGAGGAGGTAAATGGGTTTCTGGATCAGACTTTTGGGAAATCTGTCAAATTGGCAGAATATTTTGATGTTGATAAGTTTGTGAGGTCAGCTGTGATGTTACAGAAGACGGTGGGGTTAGACCAGTTGAGTGAGAAGAAGCGGTTTCGCTTGAGGAAATTTGTTACTGCTGTTACAGCAGCAAAAGGTGGTGGGAAACGTGGTCAGGTTAATAAGAAAAAATTTAAATAATGATGATGATCATGCTTCATAGGGTGTCTTCTTTCTCTTTGGTTTCTCTGTGGTATCTTCTGCTTTTCCTTTCTCTTTTCTACATGGAGGTACTAAGGGTAGGCTCTCTCAATATTAATGGGGGAAGGGACAGGAATAAGAGGGCTTGGGTATTAGAAGAAATAAAACAGAAAAGGCTTAATGTAGTTTTCCTACAGGAGACACATAGTGATGAGGATAATGAGGTTGACTGGGGAATGTGGTGGGAGGGGCAGCATATACTCAGTCATGGTACTAATTTCAGTGCTGGGGTGGCCATCTTGTTTTCCTCAGGTTTAGGGGTGACTGTGATATCTACAACAGAGATTGTCAAGGGTCGGGTTCTATTGGTCAAGGTGGATGTTATGGTTTTTTTTTTTTTTTTTTTGAATGTTTATGCTCCTAATGAGGGTACAGAGCGTCTTGTTGTGTTTGATAAAATAAAAGAAACCTTAAGACAGTGTGACCAAGAGGGGTGTATGGTTTTAGGGGGGGACTGGAACTGTACTGTGGATTTTACTGTTGATCGCAACGCTGAAGAACCTCACCTGCGGTCAGCCACTTTCCTGTCTGGCCTATTAACTGAGTTAGAGCTTTCTGATGTGTGGAGAGTAAGGAATGCAAAAGTTAGGCAATACACATGGTTGAAAGTGAATGAAGGTCGTGTCAGTGCAGCAAGGTTAGATAGGTTGTACGTATCTGATCAATACTGTAGTAGGGTTGGAAGGTGTGCCATTACTCCTGTGGGTTTCTCTGATCATCACATTATAACTGTTGATATTCACTTGTCCTGTCCACGAAGGTCATCACCTTACTGGTATTTTAATGTTAAATTGTTACATGATGTCAAGTTTTGTGAAAGGTTTTTGTTGTTTTGGGAAAAATGGAGGGTTACAAAAGGGAATTTTGAGTCCTTGAGACAATGGTGGGATGTTGGGAAGGCCCAAATACGAGTATTTTGTCAACAGTATACTGCTTTGTCTCAAATTGAAGTTAAAGAGACTATCAATGCCCTTGAACAGGACATCAAATCAATTGAATTGAAGCTGCTCACTCAGAATGACCCTGGACTAGTCATGAACTTACAGGACAAGAGACATGAACTGAGGTCGTTTCTGCATGAAAGAGTGAAAGGTGCCTTGATTAGGTCTCGTTTCGCTTCCCTCAAGGATATGGATGCTCCTAGTGCCTTTTTTTTTAACCTTGGACAGTCAAAATTACAACGTAAACAGATGGTCTGCCTTCGTCTCGCTGATGGGAAGGTGTCCACGGATGACAGTGAAATGCGTCAACATGCCGTGGATTTCTACTCTGCCCTCTATAAGGCGGAGGATTGTGACTCTCTGTGTACTGAACAGTTGTTACATGGTCTTCCTAAATTGGGACCTGAACAGAGAGTCGCATTGGACTCTGACATTACACTGCAAGAGCTGTCCACAGCAGTTATGCAGCTCTCAACAGGCCGAGCCCCTGGCATTGATGGTTTACCATCTGAGTTCTATAAGCACTTTTGGGGGTCTATTGGGGAGGATTTTTATGAAGTGGTGTGTGAATCTTTTCATGAGGGTTCTCTTCCGGTATCCTGTCAACGTGCGGTGCTTTCACTGTTGCCAAAAAAGGGGGATTTGGCTCTCATAAAAAATTGGAGACCTGTTGCTTTGCTGTGTGCAGAATATAAAATAGTTTCAAAATGTCTCTCAAACAGGTTGAAAGAGTATCTGGGATTGTTGGTCCACAAGGACCAGTCCTACTGTGTACCTGATCGCTCAATTGTTGACAATTTGTTTCTGATAAGAGATGTTCTAGACATTTGTAAACTGTCTGATGTAAATGTGGGTTTACTTTCTTTGGATCAGGAGAAGGCTTTTGACCGAGTGGACCACCAGTATTTGTTCAAAACGATGAAAGCCTGTGGGTTTGGGGATGTTTTTTTGTCTTGGATGAATTTACTGTATGCTGGGGCCTCGTGTATGGTGAAGGTGGGGGGTGGTTTGAGTTGCCCCATCCCTGTCCAAAGGGGTATCAGGCAGGGATGCCCAATTTCAGGGCAGTTATATAGTCTGGCGATTGAACCAATGCTTTGTTTTTTAAGAGCGAAGCTTACTGGTTTCTCTGTGCCAGGTGTAATGAAGGGTCCCACGATAGCACTGTCTGCGTATGCAGATGATGTGACAGTTTTTATTACAGGGGCTGAGGATGTTAAGGTTCTCTCAGACGCTTTAATGGTGTATGAGGGTGCCTCCTCAGCTAGAGTCAATTGGGGAAAGAGTGAAGCGCTGTGGGCAGGTCAGCTTCAGATAGGGTCCGCTCCACGGTTACCAGGGGGGCTTCAGTGGGGCAGAGATGGGATGAAGACATTGGGTGTTTTTCTAGGCTCTGATGTCTTTCAGAAAAAGAACTGGGAGGGTGTAGTGGAGAAAGTGTGTGCCAGACTGTCAAGATGGAAATGGGTGCTACCCCAGTTGTCTTATAGGGGAAGGGTACTGGTAATTAATAATCTTGCTGCTTCTACCCTGTGGCACAGACTAATGATTTTGCAGCCACCAAAGGGTCTGATACAAGAGCTTCAGAGGACCCTTGTCAATTTCTTCTGGTCTGGACAACACTGGATCAAAGCTGCAGCTTTGTACCTGCCACTGCACGAGGGGGGGCAAGGCCTGGTGGACATTTCCTCTAGGATCATGGCTTTCCGGCTTCAAGCAGCCCAGAGACTGTTGTACAGTGACGGTTCTAGCTGGGTTGACACAGCCTACGCACTGATGAGGAGAGCAGGCTGTTTGGGCTTAGACAAGCACCTTTTCCTCTTAAAGCTGGGGGGGGGTGAGTTGAATGGCCTGACTCCATTCTATGAGTCTGTTATGCAGGCTTGGAGGGTTCTGGTCAAGTCCCGTAAGGCCGGCACGCTACCAGGGATGTGGCTTTTTGAAGAGCCTCTTTTTTATAACACTGCCATCCAGTCCAGTGCTCTGGGTTCAGCCAGCCTGCGTTCATGCCTGTTAGGTGTCGGGTGCACCAAGCTGGGTCATCTGATGCAGAGCAGGAGCAGATCGTTGGAGGAGCTGGGAGAAAGAGCGGGGATCCGATCATCTCGCCTACTGAGGAAGGTCGTCGCTGAGGTCTGTGACTCCTTGCCAGTTCTTCATCGTCAGTATGTGACTAACATTTCCAATTCTGATCGGTGGAAGGAGGGTCTGGATTATGTGTTCCCTGCACTGATTGTTAGTGCTGCGGTGGGGGCATTTGAGGAGGACGTGGGGATGCTGCTTTCCTTCGATACCCCGGAGCTGGGGGATTTCAAGGAGGTGGGAAAGAAGGCCATGTACAGAATATGTGTAAAGGTGTCCCATGCCTCTTCCCTGGAAGGGGTAAAATCGACGAGGTGGGCGGGTGTGCTTGGTCCAGGTGCTTCCCCAAAAGGCTGTTGGCGATCATTATACAAACTGCCGATTGATAAGAGGACAGCTGACCTCCAATGGAGGATCATACATGGAGCTATAGCCACCAACATGCATCTGGTACATCTGGACCCTACTGTTGAGGAAGGGTGTCCATTCTGTGCAGAGTCTGAAAGTCTGGCACACCTGTTTTTACTGTGTCCCAGGTTGGTCGGGATGATTGACCTGATCACTGACTGGTTCTCAACGTTGGGAGAGGTTTTCTCTTCCCAACTGTATATATTTGGGCCAAAGTACAGGTTCAGGCAAAAGGGTGTCGTTGTGTTGCTTAATTTTGTATTAGGGGCAGCAAAATTAGCGATATGGAAGACCCGAAAGAACAGTATTCGGGAACAGGGGTCTGTGGATGTGGTGGGAATGCTGGAGGGAATGGTGGCAGCGAGACTAAGGGTTGAGTTTGCCTATTATAAACTTGTCAACAATATTGATCTGTTTTTGAGTATATGGGGTATTCAGAGGCTGTTGTGTTTAGTTACTGTGGAGGAGGAGTTGGAGTTGTGTTTTTAATTGATGTGTAACTGTGGTTTTGTATGAGTATTTATTGTGTGGTGGGCTCCCAGACCCAATAAAGAATATTTCAAACTCAAACTCTCTCTCTCTCTCTCTCTCTCTCTCTCACTCACTCTCTCCCTCTCTCTCTGTCTCTCTCTATCTCTCTCACTCTCTCTCTCTCTCTCTCTCTCTCTCTCTCTCTCTCTCTCTCTCTCTCTCTCTCTCTCTCTCTCTCTCTCCCTCTCTCTCTGTCTCTCTCTATCTCTCTCACTCTCTCTCTCTCTCTCTCTCTCTCACTCTCTCCCTCTCTCTCTGTCTCTCTCTATCTCTCTCACTCTCTCTCTCTCTCTCTCTCTCTCTCACTCTCTCCCTCTCTCTCTCACTCTCTCTCTCTCTCTCACTCTCTCTCTCTCACTCTCTCTCTCTCTCTCTCTCTCTCTCTCTCTCTCTCTCTCTCTCTCTCTCTCTCTCTCTCTCTCTCTCTCTCTCTCTCTCTCTCTCTCTCTCTCTCTCTTGCAGTGCATGCTGGGAGTTTTTTGGAGTTTGAGTGTTTTGTGTTGAGGGCTCTGTCCTAACTTATTTTCTTGATTATGTCCTTGGTCTTTTTTTCAATGTTTATTTTCTATGGACGAGGGTTAATGCACTATTTGTTTTAGCGGTATCCACAGGTTTTTTCATAGTTAGGGTGGAAGAGGACAGCGTTAGTTTCCTGGGGTTTGGAAGGTGTGGTGTGGCTGCTCAGCCTAGCGCAGAGCCTAGCACAGAGGAGACACTGTCGATACGGCATGTATTCAGGTGTGTTCCTGAGAATGGAGTTAAAGTGGAGGAGATTCTGCTTGCAGTCGGGGAACAGGTAGGAGATGCATTTATACATTCCGCTTCCAGAATGAACAAAGCTGTGGTTGGTAGGCTAATTTGCTAGCGGAATATTTGTATAGGGTTTTTTTCTGATCCGAGAAAGTTTGTAAGATCAGTACAACATACTATGAAAAATGAGGCGCATGGTGTCCTGTCACCCAGGAAATGGTTTAGTGTGAGGAAGTGGGTCACAACAGTGCATAAGGGTCTACCTTCAGATGCTGTTTAGATGAATAGTTTCTTTCTGGCACTGGGGCTTTTTGAGTTTTGCTATTGGTCTCTTTCTTTGCTGGCTTTTCTCCCATTTCTTATGGAGACTCTTTTGCTTAATTTAAATGGTGCTAGAGATGCGGGAAAGAGGAGTGTGTTGGGTGAATATGTAAAACAAAACAAGTACAGGTGTTGTTTCTGCAGGAGACGCATAGTGATGTGGTGAATGAAGTCGATTGAGGGATCTGGTGGAAAGGGGCAAGTGTGTTGAGCCATGGGACAAATTTTAGTGCAGGGGTGGCAGAGCTTTTTGTATCGGGTCTGGCCGTAAAAAATTGCTCCTCAAAGGAGGAATGTAGGGGTAGAATGCATGTTGAAAAAGCAGAAATTAACAACATGGGGTTTGTCTTTATAAATGTGTATGCGCCTAACACAGAGAGAGAGAGGGGGGTTCTATTTGGGTGTCTTAGACATGAACTCTCACAAGTAGCGCCTGAGGAGAAGCTGGTGATCGGCGGGGACTGGAACTGTACAATGGATTTTACGAAAGACAGACACTCATTCAGTGTCAGTGGGAGTGTTAAGGGACATCATTAATCAGTTCGACCTAGTGGATGTTTGGAGAACTAAACATCCCAAAACAAGACAGTATACACGAGTGAAAGTTTTTGGGGCTAGGGTGAGTGCAGCCTGACTTGATCGTTTTTACATGTCCAGGAATCAGAGCAATAGGCTGTTTGGCGCTACCATTCTCCTGGTGGGTTTTTCAGATCACAACATAACCATGGCTCAGCTGTCTATTTCACCAGGGTCTCGGCAGGCACCCTATTGGAAGTTTAATGTAAAGCTCTTATAAGATAGCACTTTTTGCTCAGGTTTCCAGATTTTTGGGGGAAGGTGGGGGCAGCGAAGAGAGGAGTATGAGACTCTGCGTCAATGGTTGGATGGGGGGAAAGTCCAAATTCGGCTTTTCTGTCAACAGTATACAGCTCTCTCATCCTCATAGGCTAGGAGAGTATTAGGGGAACTCGAGCGTAGTGTTAGTGAGATGGAGGTAGAGATGGTGGGGCAAGGCAATGTAGGCCTCCAGGCTAATTTAGCTGAATTACGTAGGGACCAAGTTAAAGTAAGGGAGCACTTGTAAGAGCTAGGTTCTCCATGCTCAAGATGGATGCTCCCAGTTCCTTCTTCTTTGGTTTGGAAAGACAGAGCGGTGAAGCCAAGGGTATGCATTGTCTACGGCTGTCTGATGGGCGGGTGACCTCTGTGGTGGGGGAGATGCAGGAGCGAACTGTGGAGTTATATACTGAGTTGTATAGGGTAGAAATGAGTGATCCTATGTGTGCTCAGGTCTTGTTCGCAGAACTCCCTAAGCTCTCTCTGGCACAGAGGGATGAAATGGACATTCTTCTGTTCTCCCATAAACTGGCAGAGGCCGTAACCCAGATGTTCTCCGGTCATGCACCGGGGGTCGATGGACTCCCTGTGGAGTTTTATAAAAAATTCTGGGGAATAATTGGACTGGACCTCTTTTGCATGTTGCGTGAATGCGTCGAGGTAGGAGAGTTGCTGATGAGCTGCCGTCGGCGGCTCTGACTCTCCTGCCCAAAAAAGGAGACTTGTGTGAACTTAAGAACTGGAGGCCTATGGCATTGCTCTGTGCAGACTACAATATATTTGCCAAGGTCCTCTCTCAATATATTTCCCAAGGTCCTCTCAGACTGATGTCCCATCTGCACTCGATTGTACATTAGGACCAAACATATTGTGTACCGGGACGCTCAGTCACGGACAACTTGTCCTTAATCAGGGACATGTTGGACTTGTCGAGATGGTCTAATGTGAACTTTGGACTGGTCTCTTTAGATCAAGAGAAGGCTTTTGATAGTTTGGACCATGTGTATCTGTTTATTAACACCTATATTGAATAAAAACAGAGCCGGATATAACTAGGAGCTAAAACAAGAGCTTCTAACATGACATGCCAAGACCCTCCCTGCGTCAGAGCGAAGAGTGGAAAGATGGGACATTTCGGTTCCAAGCAATTTATAACCTTTGGGAACTACGTAGAAACTCCATTTCAAGTCTCCCTATTCGCTGACACACAGGGGAAGGCATATGCAGTGCATCTCAACCAATAGAGGACAGGCAAATTAATACACAGGTCTCAGAACAGCCAGCAAAATTCTGCATTCTGACATACACATAGGAAAATTGCTCTAAGTCGAGTTCTGTTTCACCCACTGATATAATTCAAACGGTTTTAGAAACTAGAGAGTGTTTTCTATCCAATAGTAATAATAATATGCATATTGTACGAGCAAGAATTGAGTACGAGGCCTTTTTGAAATGGGCACCTTTTATCTGGCTACTCAATACTGCCCCTTGAGCCCAAAGAGGTTAACAACAAGATTACCTTTAAAATGGTATAAGAAACATGTATGTCTGAGGAATATTAATTATGAGATTTCTGTTTTTTTTTTATTTGGCGCCCTGCACTTTCACTGGCTGTTGTCATATCATCCCGTTACCGGGATTGCAGCCATAAGAAGTTAACCTGTTATGGCTGCAAGGGGCAGTATTGAGTAGCCAGTTAAATCGTGCCCATTTCAAACGGCCTCGTACTCAATTCTTGCTCGTACAATATGCATATTATTATTACTATTGGATAGAAAACACTCTCTAGTTTCTAAAACCGTTTGAATTATTTCTCTGAGTGAAACAGAAGTCATTCTGCAGCACACTTCCTGACCAGGAAGTGGAATGTCAGAAATCGATGCTCTGTTCAACTTCCTGCCTATACATGGGCATGATACGTAAGAGTCTACATACACTTCATACACCTTCCCCTGGTTGTCAAGAGGCGGTGAGAGAAAAAATGTCGTGTTTATCTTGGTCTGAGGTGGAATTAAAGCTCTTTGTTTGACGTGACCGTCCACTTCCTGTTTCTGGAGCGCGCGAAAGAGGACATGGATTTGCCTTCTGTTTTGCTCTCGTTATGGACGACTAACATCTCCGTCTTAGATTTTATTTGATACATGTGACCATATCATCGTAAAGTATGTTTTTTCAATATAGTTTAATCAGATTATTTAAATTTTTTCGGGAGTTTTGCCGTGTTCCGTTCTCTGACTTTGTTGACGTTGGAGAGATCCGTAGCACTTGGCAAGTGCCCATGCTAAATGAAGAGGGAAATTTGCCGTTCCAGATCCAAACAACGACTGTTCTGGACAAAGGACACCTTGTCCAACATTCTGACGGAAGATCACCAAAAGTAAGAAACATTTTATGATGCTATTTCTAATATCTGTCGTGCATGTGAACTGGTCGTCGGCGCCCAAGTGTTTCTGGCTATTGTGGCTATGCTAATATAACGCTACATTTTGTTTCCGCTGTAAAACATTTAATAAATCGGAAATATTGTCTGGAATCACAAGATTCCTGTCTTTCAATTGCTGTACACTATGTATTTTTCAGAAATGTTTTATGATGAGTAATTAGGTATTTGACGTTGGTGTCTGTAAATATTATGGCTGCTTTCGGTGCAATTTCTGATTGTAGCTGAAATGTAAACTATGATTTATACCTGAAATATGCAAATTTTTCGAACAAAACATATGCTATACAATAAATATGTTATCAGACTGTCATCTGATGAAGTTGTTTCTTGGTTAGTGGCTATTTATATCTTTATTTGGTCGAATTTGTGATAGCTACTGATGGAGTAAAAAACTGATGGAGTAAGAAAAGTGGTGTCTTTTGCTAACGTGGTTAGCTAATAGATTTACATATTTTGTCTTCCCTGTAAAACATTTTAAAAATCGGACATGTTGGCTTGATTCACAAGATGTGTACCTTTCATATGCTGTATTGGACTTGTTAATGTGTGAAAGTTAAATATTTAAAAAAAATATCTTTTGAATTTCGCGCCCTGCACTTGAGCTGGATGTTGTCATAAGTGTACCGGTGTCGGGCTGCACCCCAAACAGGTTAAAGACATCGTAATGTTGTTATTTTAAACCGAATTATATCAGTTTATGTCAGTATATTGCGATTTTCGGGTATTTATTTTCGTGACGTTGTAGGAAGTTGGGTATCTCTGGCCCACATGGCTATTGTTTACTGCTAATTGCAACGTTGAAGACGACGTTCTCCAACCTAGCAACGATTCTTTTGGACAAAGGACACCTTTCCCAAGATTCTGATGGGAGTTCATCCAAAAGTAAGAACTATTTATGCTGATAATTCATTGTTCTGTTGGAAAAAGTAAAATGCATAAGACGCCATTACTTGCAGTGTAGCCTTGCTTTATCGCACCCTGCATTGCGCAGTAACGTTAATTTTAAAAATGTAATTCAGCGATTGCATTAAGAACTAATTTGTCTTTCAATTGCTGTCCAACCTGTATTTTTTTAGTCAAGTTTATGAATAGTTTTCGATAAGAATAGGGGCCTTTCCAAGATGGCGCCGGACAGATTGCTTGAGTATTTGGACACTATTTTAATTGTATAAGCACGATTTGTGCCGCTAAATATGCACATTTTCGAACAAACTCTATATGCATTGTGTAATATGATGTTACAGGACTGTCATCTGAAGAATTCTGAGAAGGTTAGTGAAAAAATTAATATATTTTGGTGGTTTCTACGTTATCGCTATTTTTGCCTTGAATCAATGCTGTTGTTATGTTTGCTATTGTGCTAAGCTAATATAACGCTATATTGTGTTTTCGCTGTAAAACACTTGATAAATCGGAAATATTGTCTGGAATCACAAGATGCCTGTCTTTCAATTGCTGTACACTATGTATTTTTCAGAAATGTTTTATGATGAGTATTTAGTTATTTGGCGTTGGTGTCTGTAATTTTTCTGTCTGCTTTCGGTGCAATTTCTGACTGTAGCTGCAATGTAAACTATGATTTATACCTGAAATATGCAAATTTTTCTAACAAAACATATGCTATACAATAAATATGTTATCAGACTGTCATCTGATGAAGTTGTTTCTTGGTTAGTGGCTATTTATATCTTTATTTGGTCGAATTTGTGATAGCTACTGATGGAGTAAAAAACTGATGGAGTAAGAAAAGTGGTGTCTTTTGCTAACGTGGTTAGCTAATAGATTTACATATTGTGTCTTCCCTGTAAAACATTTTAAAAATCGGACTTGTTGGCTTGATTCACAAGATGTGTACCTTTCATATGCTGTATTGGACTTGTTAATGTGTGAAAGTTAAATATTTAAAAAAAATATCTTTTGAATTTCGCGCCCTGCACTTGAGCTGGATGTTGTCATAAGTGTACCGGTGTCGGGCTGCACCCCAAACAGGTTAAAGACATCGTAATGTTGTTATTTTAAACCGAATTATATCAGTTTATGTCAGTATATTGCGATTTTCGGGTATTTATTTTCGTGACGTTGTAGGAAGTTGGGTATCTCTGGCCCACATGGCTATTGTTTACTGCTAATTGCAACGTTGAAGACGACGTTCTCCAACCTAGCAACGATTCTTTTGGACAAAGGACACCTTTCCCAAGATTCTGATGGGAGTTCATCCAAAAGTAAGAACTATTTATGCTGATAATTCATTGTTCTGTTGGAAAAAGTAAAATGCATAAGACGCCATTACTTGCAGTGTAGCCTTGCTTTATCGCACCCTGCATTGCGCAGTAACGTTAATTTTAAAAATGTAATTCAGCGATTGCATTAAGAACTAATTTGTCTTTCAATTGCTGTCCAACCTGTATTTTTTTAGTCAAGTTTATGAATAGTTTTCGATAAGAATAGGGGCCTTTCCAAGATGGCGCCGGACAGATTGCTTGAGTATTTGGACACTATTTTAATTGTATAAGCACGATTTGTGCCGCTAAATATGCACATTTTCGAACAAACTCTATATGCATTGTGTAATATGATGTTACAGGACTGTCATCTGAAGAATTCTGAGAAGGTTAGTGAAAAAATTAATATATTTTGGTGGTTTCTACGTTATCGCTATTTTTGCCTTGAATCAATGCTGTTGTTATGTTTGCTATTGTGCTAAGCTAATATAACGCTATATTGTGTTTTCGCTGTAAAACACTTGATAAATCGGAAATATTGTCTGGAATCACAAGATGCCTGTCTTTCAATTGCTGTACACTATGTATTTTTCAGAAATGTTTTATGATGAGTATTTAGTTATTTGGCGTTGGTGTCTGTAATTTTTCTGTCTGCTTTCGGTGCAATTTCTGACTGTAGCTGCAATGTAAACTATGATTTATACCTGAAATATGCAAATTTTTCTAACAAAACATATGCTATACAATAAATATGTTATCAGACTGTCATCTGATGAAGTTGTTTCTTGGTTAGTGGCTATTTATATCTTTATTTGGTCGAATTTGTGATAGCTACTGATGGAGTAAAAAACTGATGGAGTAAGAAAAGTGGTGTCTTTTGCTAACGTGGTTAGCTAATAGATTTACATATTGTGTCTTCCCTGTAAAACATTTTAAAAATCGGACATGTTGGCTTGATTCACAAGATGTGTACCTTTCATATGCTGTATTGGACTTGTTAATGTGTGAAAGTTAAATATTTAAAAAAAATATCTTTTGAATTTCGCGCCCTGCACTTTGAGCTGGCTGTTGTCATAAGTGTACCGACGTCGGGCTTGCACGCCAAACAGGTTAATCCCACCAAAGTGTCCGATTTCAAATATGCTTTTCAGCGAAAGCACTACAAATGATTATGTTAGGTCACACCAAACCACAATAAGCACAGCCATTTTTCCAGCGAAAGATAGCAGTCACAAAAAGCAGAAATATAGCTAAAATTAATCACTAACCTTTGATGATCTTCATCAGATGACACTCATAGGACTTCATGTTACACAATACATGCATGTTTTGTTTGATAAAGTTCATATTTCTATAAAACAATCTGAGTTTACATTGGCGTGTTATATTCACTAGTTCCAAAAACATCCAGTGATAGTGCAAGTTATGCACATGGAATTATAGATATACCTCTCCTTAATGCAACCGCTGTGTCAGATTTCAAAAAAACTTTACGGAAAAAGCAAACCATGCAATAATCTGAGACGGAGCTCAGAACAAGAGTCAAATTAGCTGCCATGTTGGAGTCAACAGAAACCAGAAATTACATGATAAATATTCCCTTACCTTTGATGATCTTCATCAGAATGCACTCCCAGGAATCCCAGGTCCACAATAAATGCTTGATTTGTTCGATAATGTCCGTTATTTATGTCCAATTAGCTACTTTGGTTAGCGCGTTTGGTAAACAATTCCAAAGTCACAAAGCGCATTCACTAAAACGAGACAAAATGTCCAAAAGTTCCGTAACAGTCAGTAGAAACATGTCAAACGATGTATTGAATCAATCTTAGAATGTTGTTAACATACATCTTGAATAACGTTCCAACCGGAGAATTACATCGACTTCAGATGAGAGATGGAACGGAGCTGCCTCTCACGTGAACGCGCGTGGTCCAAGCATGGTCACCTCATGCCAGTGGTGACTCATTCCTGTCTCCTTTGGCCCCCCTTCACAGTAGAGTCATCAGACAAAGTTCTATTGACTGTTGACATCTAGTGGAAGCCGTAGGAAGTGAAAACGCATCAATATCTCGCTGTAATTTCAATGGGAGCTTGGTTGAAAATCTACCAGCCTCAGAATAAATCCAAACAGGAAGTGGAACTTCTCAGGTTTTTGCCTGCCATATGAGTTCTGTTTTACTCACATACATAATTCAGTTTTAGAAACTTCAGAGTGTTTTCTATCCAATACTAATAATAATATGCATATATTAGCAACTATGACTGAGGAGCAGGCCGTTTACTCTGGGCACCTCTGTGCACCTTTCATCCAAGCTACTCAATACTGCCCCTGCAGCCATAAGAAGTTAATGTGATGTCTGTGTTTGGGTTTGGGTTTGGGGAAAGGTTTTGACCTTTGTGAATATGTTGTATGCTGGGATGACATGTATGGTCAAGGTGGGAGGGGGGCTCAGTAGGCCAGTCTGGGTGAGACGGGGCATTAGACAAGGATGCCCTCTATTGGGGCAGTTATATACACTAGCCATTGAGACTTTTTTTGGCCTGCTACACAGGAGACTGCAGGGAGTGTGCTGGACAGGCATGGGTGTGGTGACAGTCATAGCAGTCTCAGCGCATGCCGATGATGTTTCTGTGATGGTCAGGATATGCAGGCACTAGAGACTTAGCTGAAGGTGTACGAGGGAGCTTCTTCAGCTAAGGTAACTGGGGCAAGAGAAAAGCTCTGTTATGTGGGGCATGGGGGGATGGGGCCACTCCTCTGCTTCCAGGGGGTCGGCAGTGGGGTTGTGAAGGGCTTAAAATATTGGGGGTGTGCCTGGGCTCGGAGAGGTTGGTCAGGAAGAACTGGGAGGGGCTGTGGGTATGTGTCAAGACTGGCCAGTTGGATGTGGCTCCTGTCCCAAGTGTCATATAGAGGGAGGGTGCTGATAATCAACAACTGGTGGCATCTTCTGCTCACAGACCTGCAACCCAAGCTGGTGGACTTTTTCTGGTTGAGGCCATCACTGGCTGAGGGCGGCAGTGTTGTACATGACCATTCACGAAGCAGGACAGGGCCTGGTGGAACTGGAGAGCAGGGTGGCTGACTTCCGACTATACTGATGTTGGCTGGAGGGAACCAGCATGCGCTCTGCTGAGGAGAGCTAGCGGATTACGGTTGGACCGGCAGCTGTTCCTCATGAAGCTGGAGAGGCTGAGTACAGCAGGTCTCTCAGATTTTTACTCTGCAGTGCTGAGGGCCTGGCAGCTTCTAAGACCCACACGAGAAGGGGGTGTGGAGCCTGGGCTGTGGGTGTGGGAGGAGCCTATCTTCCACAACCCAGCCATCCCTTTGAGATTGGTTCAGTCGGCCACCCTGTAGAGGCAACTGATGGCAGGGGGTTTACAAAGGCTGGGTGACCTGCGACTGCTGGGAGAGGAGGGGTGGAAAACATTGGAAGTCCTGGCACAACAAACAGGAATAACGTCTCTTAGGCTGCTGGAGAGATTCCAGGAGGAGGTCCAGGAGGCACTGTCTGAGCCGGCAAGGGGGGTGTTTGAGCATCCAAAGGGGGAGGAGCCACCAATGTTTCCGCCACTGCAGGTGACGGCAGAGACTGGGGACTGGCAAAGGGGTCTGGAGAACTATTTTAGATGTTGTTTTGTATCATGGGGTAGATGGCAAGGTGACTATGGTATATGTAAGCAGTACTGGATATATTTTGGTGTTTTATTTTAAGGAAGGGGGGGGGGGGGGGGGTTGGTGAGGTTTTTAATGAAATGAGAATGTTTCATTAAAGAAAGACAAAAAGTCAAAGTCTCTCTCTCTCTCTCTCTCTCTCTCTCTCTCTCTCTCTCTCGCTCTCTTTCGCTCTGTGTGTGAAGTCTGTCAGTGGTGGTGAATAGATGCCTTTTGTGCTTCAGAACTTAATTCAGGAGCTGAAAGGGCCTAGGCCCCCCGTCATAGCACCTCAGCGTGCTGCCTGTTTAAAAGCCCCCGGACCCGTCTTAGCCTAAATGCTGCTAACTGCCCCAGACAACACCCACTGCCGCAAAACTAGGATTTGTTACAGCCTGCACCGGGTGACAATTTCATCTGTGCTGGAAGGGAGAAAACATTTATTTATTCCATCCTTGTTTTCCTTTCTTTTCCCAGTGTGTGGAGCGGTCCGAGAAAGCTGCCACTGCACTGGGTCCTTCTCAAAGAGTGGCCTGTTAGGCCTGACAGCAGCGCTTCAGTGAACAAAAGGCTCAGGCGGCTTAGGGCTGCCCTGGAATGTCAGAGGGTTCACATTTCACATGCAGATGTGTGACCCCTGCGCCCTTTAGCGGGAAGGTGCGCTCTAAAGGGGAAGGAGGACTGGGGGAAAGGGGCACAATCAGGGGAGTCCAGGCTGAAGGTTGGGGTGAGAAAACATTCCACCCATTTATTATTCTGTGTTGGTCTTCAGTCTGTAGAGGAAAGGCATCAGACATAAGAAGCCTATCTTCAATGAGGGTGATCAGTTTTACTGGCTGGGTATAGATACTGGCTGGGTATAGATACTGGCTGTGTATAGATACTGGCCGGGTATAGATAATGGCTGTGTATAGATACTGGCCGGGTATAGATAATGGCTGGGTATAGATACTGTCTGGGTACAGATACTGGATGGTTAAAGACAATGGCTGGGTATAGATAATGGCTGAGTATAGAAACTGGCTGGGTATAGATAATGGCTGGGTATAGATACTGGCTGGGTAAAGATACTGGCTGAGTATAGAAACTGGCTGGGTATAGATAATGGCTGGGTATAGATACTGGCTGGGTATAGACAAAGGCTGGGTATAGATAATGGCTGGGTATAAACACTGGCTGGGTATAGATACTGGCTGAGTATAGAGACTAGCTGGGTATAGATACTGAATGGGTATAGACACTGAATGGGAATAGACGCTAGCTGAGTATAGATACTGGCTGGGCATAGATACAGGCTGGGCATAGACATTGGCTGGGTATAAATACTGAATGGGTATAGACACTGATTGGGTATAGACACTGGCTGGGTATAGATACTGGCTTGGTATAGTTACTGGCTGGGTATAGATACTGGCTGCGTATAGACACTGGCTGGGTATAGATACTGGCTGGGTATAGATACTGGCTGGGTATAGATACTGGCTGGGTATAGATACTGGCTTGGTATAGTTACTGGCTGGGTATAGATACTGGCTGCGTATAGACACTGGCTGGGTATAGATACTGGCTGGGCGAAGACACTAGCTGGGTATAGATACTGAATGAATATAGACACTGAATGGGTATAGACACTGGCTGGGTATAGATACTGGCTGGGAATAGATACTGGTTGGGTATAGATAAAGGCTGGGTATACAGCAGATACTGGCTGGGTATAGATAAAGGCTGTGTATAGATACTGGCTGGGTATAGATACTGGTTGGGTATAGATTCGGTCTGGGAATAGATACTGGTTTAGTATAGATAAATCAAATCAAATCAAATGCATTTATAGTCCTCTTCTGGCTGTGCCTCGTGGAGACTATAACAGAACATGGCCAAGATGTTCAAATGTTTATAAATTACCAGCATGGTCAAATAATAATAATCACAGTAGTTGTCGAGGGTGCAACAGGTCAGCACCTCAGGAGTAAATGTCAGTTGGCTTTTCATAGCCGATCATTGAGAGTATCTCTACCGCTCCTGCTGTCTCTAGAGAGTTGAAAACAGCAGGTCTGGGACAGGTAGCACGTCCGGTGAACAGGTCAGGGTTCCATAGCCGCAGGCAGAACAGTTGAAACTGGAGCAGCAGCACGGCCAGGTGAACTGGGGACAGCAAGGAGTCATCATGCCAGGTAGTCCTGAGGCATGGTCCTAGGGCTCAGGTCCTCCGAGAGAGAGAAAGGAAGAAAGACGGAAAGTGAGAATTAGAGAGAGCATTCTAAAATTCACAAAGGACACCGGATAAGACAGTAGAAGTACTCCAGATATAACAGACTGACCCTAGCCCCCCGACACATAAACTACTGCAGCATAAATACCATTGGCTAAGACAGGAAGGGTCAGGAGACACTGTGGTCCCATCCGATGATACCCCCGGACAGGGCCAAACAGGCAGGATATAACCCCACCCACTTTGCCAAAGCACAGCCCCCACACTACTAGAGGGAAATCTTCAACCACCAACTTACCATCCTTAGACAAGGCCGAGTATAGCCCACAAAGATCTCCGCCACGGCGCAACCCAAGGGGGGGGCAACCCAGACAGGAAGACCGCGTCAGTGACTCAACCCACTCAAGTGACGTACCCCTCCTAGGGACGGCATGGAAGAGCACCAGTAAGCCAGTGACTCAGCCCCTGTAATAGGGTTAGAGGCAGAGAATCCCAGTGGAGAGAGGGGAACTGGCCAGGCAGAGACAGCAAGGGCGGTTCGTTGCTCCAGTGGCTATCCGTTCACCTTCACACTCCTGGGCCAGACTACACTCAATCATAGGACCTACTGAAGAGATGAGTATTCAATAAAGACTTAAAGGTTGAGACCGAGTCTGCGTCTCTCACATGGGTAGGCAGACCATTCCATAAAAATGGAGCTCTATAGGAGAAAGCCCTGCCTCCAGCTGTTTGCTTAGAAATTCTAGGGACAATTAGGAGGCCTGCGTCTTGTGACCGTAGTGTACGACGTGTAGGTATGTAAGGCAGGACCAAATTGGAAAGATAGGTAGGAGCAAGCCCATGTAATGCTTTGTAGGTTAGCAGTAAAACCTTGAAATCAGCCCTTGCCGTAATTAACAGGAAGCCAGTGTAGGGAGGCTAGCACTGGAGTAATATGATCAATTTTTTTGGTTCTAGTCAGGATTCTAGCAGCCGTATTTAGCACTAACTGAAGATTATTTAGTGCTTTATCCAGGTAGCTGGGAAAGTAGAGCATTGCTGTAGTCTAACCTAGAAGTGACAAATGCATGGATGAATTTTTCTGCATCATTTTTGGACAGAACATTTCTGATTTTTGTAATGTTACGTAGATGGAAAAAAGCTGTCCTTGAAACAGTCTTGATATGTTCATCAAAAGAGAGATCAGGGTCCAGAGTAACACCGAGGTCCTTCACAGTTTTATTTGAGACGACTGTACAACCATCAAGATTCATTGTCAGATTCAACAGAAGATCTCTTTGTTTCTTGGGACCTAGAACAAGCATCTCTGTTTTGTCCGAGTTTAAAAGTAGAACGTTTGCAGCCATCCACTTCCTTATGTCTGAAACAGGCTTCCAGCGAGGGCAATTTTGGGGCTTCACCATGTTTCATCGAAATGCTGTGTGCCATCCGCATAGCAGTGAAAGTTAACATTATGTTTCGAATGACATCCCCAAGAGGTAAAATATATAGTGAAAACAATAGTGGTCCAAAAACAGAACCTTGAGGAACGCCGAAATTTACAGTTGATTTGTCAGTCGACAAACCATCCACAGAGACAAACTGTTATCTTTCCAACAGATAAGATCTTAACCAGGCCAGAACTTGTTCGTGTAGACCATATTGGGTTTCCAATCTCTCTAAAAGAATGTGGTGATCGATGGTATCAAAGCAGCACTAAGGTCTAGGAGCACGAGGACAGATGCAGAGCCTCAGTCTGACGCCATTAAAAGGTAATTTACCACCTTCACAATTGCAGTCTCAGTGCTATGATGGGGTCTAAAACCAGACTGACGCATTTCGTATACATTGTTTGTCTTCAGGAAGGCAGTGAGTTGCTGCGCAACAGCTTTTTCTAAAAATGTTGCGAGGAAATGGAGATTTGATATAGGCCGATCGTTTTTTATATTTTCTGGGTCAAGGTTTGGCTTTTTCAAGAGAGGCTTTATTTCTGCCACTTTTAGTGAGTTTGGTACACATCCGGTGGATAGAGAGCCGTTTATTATGTTCAACATAGGAGGGCCAAGCACAGGAAGCAGCTCTTTCAGTAGTTTAATTCCAATAGTGTCCAGTACGCAGCTTGAAGGTTTAGAGACCATGATTATTTTCATCATTGTGTCAAGATATATGATCCTAGGTCCTGGCAGAGTTGTGCAGACTCAGGACAACTGAGCTTTGGAGAAATACGCAGATTTAAAGAGGAGTTCGTAATTTGCTTTCTAATGATCATGATCTAAAAGGCTGAGTATACTGGATACTGGCTGGGTATAGAAACTGGCTAGGTATAGATACTGGCTGGGTATAGATAAAGGCTGTGTATAGATACTGGCTGGGTATAGAAACTGGCTGGGTATAGACACTGGCTGGGTATAGATACTGGCTGGGTATAGATGAAGGCTGGGTACAGACAGTGGCTGGGTATAGACACTGGCTGGGTATAGACACTGGCTGGGTATAGATACTGGCTGGGTATAGATACTGGCTGTGTATAGATACTGGCTGGGTATAGATAAAGGCTGGGTATACAGTAGATACTGGCTGGGTATAGACACTGGCTGGGTATAGATACTGGTTGGGTATAGATACTGGCTGGGTATAGATACTGGTTGGGTCTAGAAAAAGGCTGGGTATACAGTAGATACTGGCTGGGTATAGATAAAGGCTGGGTACAGACAGTGGCTGCGTACAGGCAGTGGCTGGGTACAGACACTGCCTGGGTATAGACACTGCCTGGGTATAGATACTGGCTGGGTATAGATACTGGCTGGGCATAGACGCTAGCTGGGTATAGATACTGAATGTGTATAGACACTGAATGGTTATAGACACTGGCTGGGTATAGATACTGTCTGGCTATAGATAAAGACTGGGTACAGACAGTGACTGGGTATTGATATTGGCTGGGTATAGATACTGAATAGGTATAGACACTGGCTGGGTATAGATACTAGCTGGGTATAGATACTGGCTGGGTATAGATACTGGCTGGGTATAGATAAAGGCTGTGTAACGCTCGTCCTCTTCCTCGTCTGAGGAGGAGCAAGGATCGGACCAAAATGCAGCGTATTGAGAAGACATAATCTCGTTTATTTAAACGAAGACGAAGAACACTTGAACAACTACAAAATAACAAACGACGTGAACAGACCTGAACTTGAGAACAAAACACATGAACGCACGAACAGGACGGAACACACGAACGAACGAAACAAAACAGTCCCATGTGGTACAAACACTGACACAGGAACAATCACCCACAAACAAACAGTGAGAACAGCCTACCTTAATATGGTTCTCAATCAGAGGAAACGTAAAACACCTGCCCCTAATTGAGAACCATATCAGGCTAATACATTGAACCCAACATAGAAACACATAACATAGAATGCCCACCCCAACTCACGCCCTGACCATACTAAACAAAGACAAAATAAAGGAAATAAGGTCAGGAACGTGACAGGCTGGGTACAGACAGTGGCTGGGTACAGACACTGCATGGGTATAGATACTGGCTGGGAATCGATTCTTGCTGGGTATAGTTGCTGGGTATAGATAAAGCCTGGGTACAGACATTGGCTGGGTATAGATACTGACTGGGTATAGATACTGAATAGGTGTAGACACTTGCTAGGTATAGATACCTGCTGGGTATAGATACTGTCTGGGTATAGATAAAGGCTGGGTACTGGCAGTGGCTGGGTATAGACACTGGCTGGGTATAGATAATGGCTAGGTATAGATAATGGCTGGGTATAGATACTGAATGGGTATAGACACTGGCTGGGTATAGACACTGAATGGGTATATATACTGGCTGGGTATAGACACTGAATGGGTATAGATAAAGCCTGGGTACAGACAGTGACTGGGTATAGATATTGGCTGGGTATAGATACTGAATAGGTATAGACACTGGCTGGGTATAGATACTGGCTGGTTATAGATACTGGCTTGGTATAGATACAGGCTGGTTATAGATACTGGCTGGGTATAGATACTGGCTGGGTATAGATAAAGGCTTGCTGTAGATACTGTCTGGGTATAGACCTTGGCTGGGTATAGATACTGGCTGGGTATAGATAAAGGCTTGCTATAGATACTGGCTGGGTATTGGTAAAGGATTTGTAAAGGCTGGTTATAGATACTGGCTGGGTATAGATACTGGCTGGGTATAGATACGGGCTGGGTATAGATACTGGCTGGGTATAGATACTGGCTGGGTATAGATACTGGCTGGGTATAGATACTGGCTGGGTATAGATAAAGGCTTGCTGTAGATACTGGCTGGGTATATTGGCTGGGTATAGATACTGGCTGGGTATAGATAAAGGCTGGGTATAGATAAAGGCTGGATATAGATACTGGCTGGGTATAGATACTGGCTTGGTATAGATACTGGCTGGGTATAGATACTGGCTGGGTATAGATAAAAGCTTGCTGTAGATACTGGCTGGGTGTAGATACTGGCTTGGTATAGACACTGGCTGGGTATAGATACTGGCTGGGTGTAGATACTGGCATGTGTCTGATGCATGGAAAAGTAAAATGAAACATGCATATTATCTAAAATATGATGTTAGTCAATTTTCTAGTATTCATACTGATATTGAAGTTCAGCATTTTTGCCTTGTTCATCTATGATCACCTCTCTCTCTCTCTCTCTCTCCCTCCCTCTCTTTTTCTCGCCCCCCCAGTTTGGAACACATGAAAGCATTAACTTTTAAAATGCATACTGAAGATTTCTTCCCAAATAATTGAAAAAGCACAGTAGGGGGATTTTTTATAAGGGTGCAGAGAGCTCCACACATAAACCAAAGCTACTGTCATCCACCCGCAGTAAGCCAGCCAAGGCAGAGATTCAACTCAGGGGTGTGTAACTTCTAACTCTCTTTCCCTCTCTCTCTCTCTCTCCCTCTCCTCTTCTCTCTCTCACTCGCTCTCTCTCTCAAAAGACATCAAAGACAACGAGATATTCTTTAAAAGCTCAAGAAGTTCAAGAGTCTGTTTGCGTTAACCCTGAAGCCCTCTGCCCCCTAACCTTACTTCATACGGTAGACAGACCAAATGCAGAAATGGTTTTTGTCCCTATTCATTTCTTAATTCTCCATTTTAATTGAGTTTGTGAACATGCACCCCCCCCTACACACACACACACTCAGACACACCCTGAACTGCATCTTCCACTTTCTCCAGGTACACTAGCCCCTACACACACATTTATATTCTCTCCTATAGCACTACCTATCATCTTCAGTGGTGCCGGTGCTGTGTGCTTGGCCAGAAGAAGGGGAATTATGATTTCTTTTTGGGAGGCACAAAAGCACCTCATTTATCACAGGCCTGCCATTGTCATAACAGTACCATCCAGGCCATAATCCCAGATGAAAAATATAGCGCTGCGCTATGGACCACAGCAAGTCATTACTTCCCCGTCCACTGACAATAAAACTAAATCAAAAGAGATATAAACAAGGGTTCCTGCTCTTTCTTCTCCTCCTCCAGGAGAATTTCATTCACTCACATATAGTTGACCTTGGGAGCACACTGCGTTCTATTATGCTGACATGGCTATGGGGAGCACAGAGCGGGATTTTTAGTAGGCCTATACATGCACTGTTCCTGCCTCTGTGTCGCAGGAAGATGACGTCACACCCTACCATGGAGTTGTGCTGCGCAAACCATTTTTCAAGGGAATTTTAATAACATTAGGTTAATGTACGCTTAACATAATCCAACATTTCAATGACATCAATATTCATAAAAAATGTAACCTCTTATTATATTGATTGTTTATCATGAGACATACAAATTCTAAATGGCTATATAATACTATCTTACGCAAAAATGTCATAGGTCCATGCATCAGGAACAGTGTATATGAGATGATTATAAACAGGCTGTATATTCCCTCTCAGGGAGAGAGAGATAATGATATGCATTTGTTTGGCGAGCCAGCATCCAACAGGTGACATATCTATGGTGTTAGATAGCAAGGTCAGGGAACAAGGGAGGGATCCATAGGGTTCTGTATCTATCCACCGTAACAAACAAGGAGCAGGCTAGATGTCAGGCCAGCTAGCATCACTAAATGACCCATTAAAGAAGGCAGGCAGGGGAGAGAGGGGATGCTGGTCAGGGCAGTAGAGGCTAATAGGGAGAAAAAACACTCACACGTGCACGTACACACACACATACAGTAAATGCACGTGCACACACACAAAGGGAAGACTGAATGGTTTAATAAAGGTGCTCTTTCACAGAGGCTGCTCATGAATGTGAGGAGATGTATTCATAGGATTCGTCCTATGGGATCTTCTCACACGTTCATACCATTTCAGAGAGAGAGAGAGAGAGAGAACGACAAAAAGCGAGGAGAAAACAAGGAACAGTTTGCGCTATTAGCCGTCAGTTTTATCCAGACCCCTTGACAAATAAATAATCCTTTATGTTCTAGGCCTCCTGCACTCCTCCAGTCTTCCTCTGAGACGGCTGCACATTTGCATTGCACATAATTAGTGTGAGGCACATTGAGCCTGGTCCTGAGGGACGCCTCTGATAACCACTTCCTCTTCTATTAGGCATTGATTGCAGAGTGTCAGCTAGCTACAGCACATCTTCATTCTGGCTGGCCCGCCATAGTCTCCCTGGAACCACCACTGCTGCTGTGTTAGAGCGGGAGAGAGAATGAGAGAGAGAGAGGGAGAGAGAATGAGAGAGAGAGGGAGAGAGATTGAGAGAGAGAGAGAGAGAGGGAGAGAGAATGAGAGAGAGGGAGAGAGATTGAGAGAGAGAGGGAGAGAGATTGAGAGAGAGAGAGGGAGAGAGAGTGAGAGAGAGAGAGAGAGAGAGAGAGACAGAGAGAGAGAGAGAGAGAGAGAGAGAGAGAGAGAGAGAGAGAGAGAGAGAGAGAGAGAGAGAGAGAGAGAGAGAGAGAGAGAGAGAGAGAGAGAGAGAGAGAGAGAGAGAGAGAGAGAGAGAGAGAGAGAGAGAGAGAGAGAGAGAGAGAGAGAGAGAGAGAGAGAGAGAGAGAGAGAGAGAGAGAGAGAGAGAGAGAGAGAGAGAGAGAGAGAGGGAGAGAGAGAGAGAGAGGGAGGGAGGAGGATGCGCTCAGCAGACGGACAGAGAGACAGATGGACTGGACAGACACGGAGACGTAATGAATGCAGTTATTAAATTGTTTCAGCTGAGAAAGAGGCCTATTCTTGCGCCATTATAAAGGGAACAATTTCTCCCCACTGATCGGCCTGTCTCCTTTTTCCTCTCTTTGATCTGGCAGCATATTGCCGTGATGTGTCCTATTCAATAGCAGAATCTGGGGCAATTTTAATGCTTTTCTACCTCACCACTGCTCCATTTCTCCCTCTCTGTTTAAAAATAGCTCTTAATTATAAGTGCAGTTTAAATGTCTCCAGTGACCCAGAAATGCAGGTTGGAGTTAGAGGGATTGTACGTCTCCCTTTTAAAAGAGCGAGACACTTTTTTCCTCCCGTTCAACCTCTCTCTCCCTCCCTCTTTGTTTTTTCTTCCTGCTCTCCTCTGTTTCCTCTCCTTTGTGTCTACCCCCACATCTCTTTCTCTTTCTCCGCGGCGGTTCTTTCCCTCGGTGGGAGAACGAGTGGTTCTGGGCTGGGAGATGAGGATTCAAGTCAGCGGAGAGAGAGAAGTAGAAGACATCGGAGGGAGACTGCTGCTGTCTGCAGATTGGTTGAGTCACACAATACCTTCTGTGTGCTTCTCTTCTCTCCCAGAGACAGAGACAGAGAGAGTGGGGTGTTGAGAAGGCTTGTGAAGGTAGGTAGTAGATCAGAGCAGGACAGTACAGTAGAGGGTACCTGTGGGGAGAAGTGCTCAGGGACCTAAGGTTTGCACCTGGGGGTGGCGGGTGGTTGCGATAGAAATACAGCATGCATAAGGTCTGTTGAAGGGAAGGGAGGAGAGATGTGAGGCTGATGTGAGCTGGTGTCTCCCTCTCTCTAACTCTCTCAAACTGCTCACCTGGAGGCATGTACAGGAAAGTGTTTCATCACTGAGGAGGCACCCAAAACACTATTCAGGTGTAACCTGGGACCCCTACTGTCAAAATCTGTGCTCCTGCACATCAAGCACCCCCACACTCCCCTAGCACCTCCCCCCTCCTCCCTCCACCCCATGTTCCCCCTTCTATCCCCTATCTCCCCCATCTCCCCCCCATTTCCCCCTTATCTCCCCCCAATCTCCCCCTTATCTCACTCCCATCTCCCCCTTCTACACTCCATCTCCCCATTCTACCCCCTTCTCCCCCTTCTCCCCCTCCTAGCCCCACTCTCTGATTGTCAATGAACAACTCGTTCACCCTGTGCCACCAGTTAACCATGCCATATAAGGGTAGGAGGTGCCTTCCGTTGTAATCACGAAGCAAAGCTCACTACGGTGTAGTAGAGAACAGTAGACTTCAGTAGAGTACAGTACAGATGAATGGAGTGGCGTAGAGAAGACCATCGTTGAGTGGAATGAAGTTAGAAGAGAATAGAGGAGAATAGAGGAGAATAGATGATCAGAGAAAGATTGGACATAGTCAAGTAGGCCTAGAGATATGAGTAGTATTAGATATGAGTAGTATTAGATATGAGTAGTACTAGATATGAGTAGCATTTTGGGGGCTCCGAGAGGCGCAGTGGTTTTCAGTGCTTGAGGCGTTACTACAGACACCCTGGTTCGAATCCAGGCTTTATCACAACTGGCCGTGATTGGGAGTCCCATAGGGTGGCACACAATTGGCCCAGCTTCGTCCGGGTTTGGCCGGGGTAGGCCGTCATTGTAAATAAGAATTTGTTCTTAACTGACTTGCCCAGTTAAATAAAGGTTAAATAAAAAAAGCCTAACAAAGTAGCTAAAGCCAGCGGGGTACAACTCTACTATGACATGGCTGTGCAGCTGTACCTGTTGTCTTGTGTTAATGTGATCATGTGCATCACTGAGCTGAGGCTCACACTGCTGGCTGGCCACAGGGTCAAGGCGACACAGACAGACGGCATGGCTGCATACTGAGGCTGACTGAGAAACATCAGACGATGCGATGCCTCGTAAAAATAAAGCTGTGCGGGTGGGGCCCTGCACTGCTGATTTAGCCATGAGGGTCAGAGTTCAAGTCTTACCTCAGCCACCAGCCAATAGACAGAGACATCTCTGTGCCTAAGTCATCATTGTACTAATGATGCCACAGAAGGTACACTTCTAAAAAAGTACAGGATGAGTTGTCACATTATTGATAAGTTAGGTACTTAGTAACTAACTTAGTATACTAAAGTATAATAAGTTATCATACAGATGTTATGTATGAAACCTAACACAGTGGACTTCTTCATTGGCTGGCCGACTGACTCATTGTAACTCAATGAAACATTATCATTAATAATTGTTAAAAATCTACATCCAAACTCATATTCTAGTTGTTCTTCTGTTCTCTATCAGTAACAATATAATATATGTAATATATATTTATCTATAAAGTAATATATCTCTCCCTATCGTGAGCTCCATATCCTGCAAACAATTAAATGGAATTCATCATTAACGCTGTGGAGAGAATATGGGAATATTAAGTATCATGATAATTATTCAAAGCCAATTAGCTATTCTGTGCCTCACCACTAATACCCCTATCGCCTGCTCTGTCTCTCGACAAATCTAAAGATGTCTAAACCTAAACCTGCCTCTATCCATTTGAAACGCTTTTCAGCTGTGTAACATCCACGAAAACAGTGAAAGATAAGCTAAATCTCACTGCTTTAATAGCATTATACTACTGAGACGCTTTGGCGCCGACAGAGATGGTTACCTAGCTTCAGGTCCTTAGAGAACTATGCAGTTATTTGTTTTTTTATGTATTATTTCTTACATTGTTAGCCCAGAAAATCTCAAGTGTTATTACATACAGCCGGGAGGAACTATTGGATATAAAAGCGACGTCAACTTACCATCATTACGACCAGGAATACGTCTTTCCCGAAGTGGATCCTTTGTTCGGACCTCCACCCTGGACATGCGATCTTATCCCAGAGGCCGACCAAAAACAACGTGGTCGCTGCAGGAGAGGCAGATGGAGCGGCCTACTGGTCAGACTCAGAAGGCGAGCACACCATCCACCACTTCTGAGCATATTACTCACCAATGTTCAATCTCTAGATAACAAGGTGGATGAAATTAGGGCACGAGTTGCCTTCCACAGAGACATCAGAGATTGTAACATTCTCTGTTTCACGGAAACATGGCTCACTCGGGATATGTTGTCAGAGTCATTACAGCCACCCGGTTTCTTCACGCATCGCACTGACAGAAACAAACATCTCTCTGGTAAGAAGAAGGGCGGGGGTGTATGCCTCATGATTAACGACTCATGGTGTAATCACAGCAACATACAGGAACTTAAGTCCTTTTTTTCACCTGACCTAGAATTCCTTACAATCAAATGCCGACCGCATTATCTTCCTTGAGAATTCGCTTTGACTATAGTCACAGCAGTGTATACGCCCCCCCCCCCTCCCCCAAGCAGATACCTCGTCGGCCCTGAATGAATTTCACTGGACTCTATGTAAACTGGAAACCATGCATCATGAGGCTGCATTTATTGTAGCTGGGGATTTTAACAAAGCTAAACTAAGATCAATTCTCCCTAAATTCTATCAGCATATCGATTGCGTGACACGAGCTGGCAGAATTTAGAATTTTTGCTTCTCGAACTTGCATACAAAGCCCTCCCACACCCTGCCTTCGGCAAATCTGACCATGAATCCATTTGTTGCTCCCAGCCTATAGACAGAAACTAAAACAGGAAACGCCCGTGCTCAGGTCAATACAACACTGGTCTGACCAATCGGATTCCATGCTTCAAGATTGCTTCAATCACGTGGACTGGGATATGTTTCGGATTGCCTCAGACAACAACATTGATGTATACGCTGACCCTGTGAGCAAGTTTATTAGCAAGAGCATCGGAGATGTCGTACCCGCTGTGACTATTAAAACCTTCCCTAACCAGAAACCGTGGATTAATGGCAGCATTCGCACAAAACTGAAAGCACGAACCATCGCTTTTAATCATGGCAAGGTGACCGGAAACATGCCCGAATACAAACAGTGTAGCTATACACTCCGCAAGGCAATCAAACAAGCAAAGCGTCAGTATAGAGACAAAGTGGAGTCGCAATTCAACGGCTCAAACATAAGACATATGTGGCAGCGTCTACAGACAATCACGGACTACAAAAAGAAAACCAGCCCCATCAACGTCTTGCTCCCAGACAAATTAAACAACTTCTTTGCTTGCTTTGAGTACAATACTGTGCCACTGACACGGCCCGCTACCAAAGCCTGTGTAAAACATCTAAACGTGTTAACCCTCACAAGGCTGCCGGCCCAGACGGCATCCCTAGACGTGACCTCAGAGCATGTGCAGACCAGCTGGCTGGTGTGTTTACGGACATAATCAACCAATTCCTATCCCAGTCTGTTGTACCCACATGCTTCAAGATGGCCACCATTGTTCCTGTTCCCAAGAAAGCTAAGGTAACTGAACTAAATGACTATCGCCACATTGCACTCACTTCTGTCATCATGAAGTGCTTTGAGAGTCTAGTCAAGGATCATATCACCTCCACCCTACCTGAAACCCTAGACCCACTCCAATTTGCTTACCGCCCCAATAAGTCCACTGACGATGCAATCGCCATCACACTGCACACTGCCCTATCCCATCTGGACAAGAGGAATGCCTATGTAAGAATGCTGGTCATTGACTACAGTTCAGCATTTAATAACACCATAATACCCTCCAAACTCGTCATTAAGCTCGAGACCCTGGGTCTCGACCCCGCCCTGTGCAACTAGGTCCTGGACTTTCTGACAGGCCACCCCCAGGTGGTGAAGGTAGGAAACAACATCTCCACCCCGCTGATCCTCAACACTGGGGCCCCACAAGGGTGCTTTCTCAGCCCTCTCCTGTACTCCATGTTCACCCATGACTGTGTGGCCATGCACGCCTCCAACTCAATCATCAAGTTTGCGGACGACACTACAGTGGTAGGCCTGATTACCAACAATGATGAGACGGCCCACAGGGAGGAGGTGAGGGCCCTCGGAGTGTGGGGTCAGGAAAATAACCTCTCACTCAATGTCAACAAAACAAAGGAGATGATCGTGGACTACAGGAAACAGCAGAGGGAGCACCGCCCTATCCACATCGACGGGACAGTAGTGGAGAAGGTGGAACATTTTAAGTTCCTCGGCGTACACATCACGGACAAACTGAAATGGTCCACCCACAGACACAGCGCCTCTTCATGTCACGCCCTGACCATAGAGAGCCTTTTTATTCTCTATTTTGGTTAGGTCGGGGTGTGACTAGTGCATTTATTTCTATGTTGGCCTGGTGTGGTTCCCAATCAGAGGCAGCTGTTTATCGTTGTCTCTGATTGAGGATCATATTTAGGCAGCCATTTCCCCACTGTGTTTTGTGGGATCTTGTTTCTGTGTAGTTGCCTGTGAGCACCTCTTGAGCTTCACGTATCGTTTATTCTTCTTTGTTGTTTTTGTGAGTTTCATTTGATTAAACATGTGGAACTCTACGTACGCTGCGCCTTGGTCCGTTAATTCATTAGACGATCGTGATACTTCAACCTCAGGAGGCTGAAGAAATTTGGCTTGTCATCTAAAACACTCAAACTTTTACAGATGCATAATCAAGAGCATCCTGTCGGGCTGTATCACCGCCTGGTAAGGCAAATGCACCACCCTCAACCGCAGGGCTCCTCAGAGGGTAGTGCGGTCTGCATAATGCATCACCGGTGGCAAACTACCTGCCCTCCAGGACATCTACAGCACCCGATGTCACAGGAAGGCCAAAAAGATAATCAAGGACAACAACCACCCGAGCCACTGCCTGTTCACCCCGCTATCATCCAGAAGGCGAGGTCAGTACAGGTACATCAAAGCTGGGACCGAGAGACTGAAAAACAGCTTCTATCTCAAGGCCATCAGACTGTTAAACAGCCATCACTAACATAGACAGGCTGCTGCCAACATACAGACTCAAATCTCTGGCCACTTAAATATATGCACTTAAAAAAGGTATCCCTAGTCACCTCAAATAACACCACTTGAATAATGTTTACATATCCTACATTACTCATCTCATATGTATATACTGTATTCTATACCATCTACTGCATCTTGCCTATGCCGCAAACCATCGCTCATCAATATATTTACATGTTCATATTCTATTAATCCCTTTACATTTGTGTGCATTTGTGTGTATAATGTCGTTGTTGTGAATTTCTTAGATTACTTGTTAGATATTACTGCACAGTCGGAACTAGAAGCACAAGCATTTCGCTACACTCGCATTAACATCTGCTAACCATGTGTATGTGACCAATACAATTTGATTTGATTTGACCAGTTCCGATGTGTGGTTTTAACATAAAATATGTACCCATCCTAGCCTCTGCATAGGCCTGCATACTGCATGGAATGAATGGTGACATCTCATTGGTCAACTAAACCATGACTGAATATTTTGATCAACCCAGCAATAGAACATTATACATTTTACAAATAATAACCACTACAGATATAACATGTTAGAACTAAAGAAATCGCTAACCTATTTATTTCAGCGTAATGGGTGGGCTACTGGAAAAACAGTCTTCACTGTGTAGCATAGCCTTGTTTTGTTTATATGATAACCAACCTTACAACAAACTCTAGGAGGCAGGTTGTTACTCTAGATTGATATCCTGTCTAAACCTGTGACCTCTTTATGTGTGTCCATCGGCTGCCCTTCAATTACGTTATGTACAAGGGAGAGGAGAGTCAACTGATACAGCTACTTAACACGGCCTCTCCCTCAGGTAAAGAATTAGGATGTAGTGCTTTGTCCATGGGCCAGGCACTATTGACACAAGTCGTAAAACAAAGTGAGAGGCTAGTGTTGTCCTCGGTAGCATAGTCCTGAAAGTAAATATTGTGATTTGTAGCCGCAATGTGAGACATACATGTAAACATTAACACCACCTAGCCAAGGCCTGTAAACGCTGGGGTTAGACAGCAGGAAGACAATTATGGGCCACTGTTACTGTTGAAGGAGCTTTGGTAGACAGCAATGAATATTGACTAGGTAAAGGTACAGTATAATAGAGAAGAATTGCCCACTGTCTTCCTAGTAGTAGGGTGAGGTTGTAACGATCGTTGCTGGAAGGATTGGATCAAGGTGCAGCGTGGAAGCCGTTCATCATGTTTATTAATGTGAACCAGCAACAAAACAATAAAGAGTAACAAAACGAACGTGCAGCTTGTAGTGCAAAAGGCTACAATTCAAAAACAAGATCCCACAAACAACAGGTGGGAAAAGGCTGCCTAAATATGATCCCCAATCAGAGACAACGATAGACAGCTGCCTGTGATTGGGAACCATACCAGGCCAACATAGAAAAGGAAAAACTAGACTACCCACCCTAGTCACACCCTGACCTAACCAAAAGAGAGAAATAAAAGGTTCTCTAAGGTCAGGGCGTGGCAGAGGTTGACCCTTATTGCTGATCTTGGATCAGTTTAGCATTGTCCCACTAATTGTAAAGGGATATTTTGGGAGTTTGGCAATGAATCCTATCTACTTCCCCAGAGTCAGATTAACTTGTGGATACCATATTTATGTCTCTGCATGCAGTTTGAAGGAAGTTACTAACTAGAGTTAGCGCAATTGCTAACTGGGGTCATTGGAAGTCCATGGTAACATCTAGCACGCTAGTTAGCATTGGCTCACAAAACTTACCTACTTTATTCTGGATTCAGAGACAAAAAAGTTGTATCCATGAGTTCATCTGATTCTGGGGAAGTAGATAAATGGCTTCATTGGAGGGAAAGCTGATCCTAGATCTGTAACAAGGGGAAACTTCACCCTTGGAGCGTCTTCCTGTCACATGACTGGGTCACTTAAAGACAACCGTCTTGGTTCTTCCATATTTTCCCCTCATCCTTTCTGCTGGGAATAATGAATCAGAGTGTGGACTTTGGTTTGTTCTCACCAGTTCCCTGCAGCAGTACACCCACCCACCCATGACCCTTCACCCCTCTGACAGTGGCCTCTCAGGGAGGGACATGAGTCAGTAGACCAAGCCAAAGGACTAGCAGGCTGGGACACAGGCCCGCTCTGTTCTCCTCTAAGACCCACACTAGGACAGACTACGGGCGGCCAAGGTACCCCTGTGTGTGTGTGTGTGCATGTATGCATGTGTGTGTGCGTGTGCCTCTATTTACAACAATACAATATCTGAGGAACCTTGCTTCCCCATTGGATAAATTGAGTTATTATACGGTTGTTGACCGATAGGAATTTAGAATGTGTCGGTATTCATTCATCAAATAAACAAAAAAAAGATACATCCATCAGGAGGCTGTTTATGCAAGAGAGTTGATGACCAGGGGTTACTGGTTAAACTTTTCAATGAATGCCTGTGATATTTCCATTGATTGATACATTTGTTAATTTGCTATACAAAGGCTGAAAGGTACCACTAAAGTAAATAAATATCATCCATTGCATGGAAGATTGATGGTTTATCTATGCCATTTTAATGTAATGAGTTAAATATGTGTGACGTCCACCAATATGTAAGGTCAGATGGTATCATGTCACATGCTGTCTGGCCAACGGCACCGGCTGTATTAAGTGCAGTTCCTCACGAAAGCAATTATGGTATGACATGACCCGATTTGGTTTAAATCTGATTAGATTTGATACAGATCCCCATTGTTTTGGCAACTTGATGTTCAGTCCAACACAACCTTCATGACAACTTGATGTTCAGTCCAACACAACCTTCATGACAACTTGATGTTCAGTCCAACACAACCTTCATGACAACTTGATGTTCAGTCCAACACAACCTTCATGACAACTTGATGTTCAGACCAACACAACCTTCATGACAACTTGATGTTCAGACCAACACAACCTTCATGACAACTTGATGTTCAGACCAACACAACCTTCATGACAACTTGATGTTCAGACCAACACAACCTTCATGACAACTTGATGTTCAGACCAACACAACCTTCATGACAACTTGATGTTCAGTCCAACACAACCTTCATGACAACTTGATGTTCAGTCCAACACAACCTTCATGACAACTTGATGTTCAGACCAACACAACCTTCATGACAACTTGATGTTCAGACCAACACAACCTTCATGACAACTTGATGTTCAGACCAACACAACCTTCATGACAACTTGATGTTCAGACCAACACAACCTTCATGACAACTTGATGTTCAGACCAACACAACCTTCATGACAACTTGATGTTCAGTCCAACACAACCTTCATGACAACTTGATGTTCAGTCCAACACAACCTTCATGACAACTTGATGTTCAGACCAACACAACCTTCATGACAACTTGATGTTCAGACCAACACAACCTTCATGACAGGCCCTTTGTCATACTACACAACACAGCGATATGGCCCCAGTACATGTAATTACATTCCCCACATAGAGAAGGTGAATTAATGGGGCGGTTTTGTAACCCTTTCGGATAATATAAGATAACATCAACCCCTTGGATACAGACAGACAGCCAGACAGACAGACAGCCAGCCAACCAGCCAGCCAGCCAGCCAGCCAGCCAGCCAGCCAGCCAGCCAGCCAGCCAGCCAGACATAAAGCCAGCCAGACAGCCAGACAGACAACCAGCCAGAGAGACAGACAGACAGATGTCCATGCAGATAGCACAGAAGTGAATCCATGCTCTGCCACTCCATCTCTACCGGAACAGATGAGATGAAAGAGAGAGAGATTCTGTTTAATTAGCTTGATAGACCATGGACATGAACAGCCTTGTTAGACCAGGGACATGAACAGCGTTGATAAGACCATGGACATGAACAACCTTGTTAGACCAGGGACATGAACAGCCTTGTTAGACCAGGGACAAAAACAGCCTTGATAAGACCATGGACATGAACAGCCTTGAAAATACCATGGACATGAACAGCCTTGTTAGACCAGGGACATGAACAGCCTTGTTAGACCAGGGACATGACCAGCCTTGTTAGACCAGGGACATGAACAGCCTTGATAAGACCATGGACATGAACAGCCTTGTTAGACCAGGGACATGAACAGCCTTGATAAGACCATGGACATGAACAGCCTTGTTAGACCAGGGACATGAACAGCCTTGATAAGACCAGGGACATGAACAGCCTTGTTAGACCCGGGACATGAACAGCCTTGATAAGACCATGGACATGAACAGCCTTGTTAGACCAGGGACATGAACAGCCTTGATAAGACCAGGGACATGAACAGCCTTGTTAGACCTGGGACATGAACAGCCTTGATAGACCAGGGACATGAACAGCCTTGATAAGACCATGGACATGAACAGCCTTGTTAGACCAGGGACATGAACAGCCTTGTTAGACCAGGGAAATGAACAGCCTTGTTAGACCAGGGACATGAACAGCCTTGATAAGACAATGGACATGAACAGCCTTGTTAGACCAGGGACATGAACAGCCTTGATAAGACCATGGACATGAACAGCCTTGTTAGACCAGGGACATGAACAGCCTTGATAAGACCATGGACATGAACAGCCTTGATAAGACCATGGACATGAACAGCCTTGATAAGACCATGGACATGAACAGCCTTGTTAGACCAGGGACATGAACAGCCTTGATAAGACCATGGACATGAACAGCCTTGTTAGACCAGGGACATGAACAGCCTTGATAAGACCATGGACATGAACAGCCTTGTTAGACCAGAGACATGAACAGCCTTGATAAGACCATGGACATGAACAGCCTTGTTAGACCAGGGACATGAACAGCCTTGATAGACCAGGGACATGAACAGCCTTGTTAGACCAGGGACATGAACAGCCTTGTTAGACCAGGGACATGAACAGCCTTGATAGACCAGGGACATGAACAGCCTTGTTAGACCAGGGACATGAACAGCCTTGTTAGACCAGGGACATGACCAGCCTTGTTAGACCAGGGACATGAACAGCCTTGATAGACCAGGGACATGAACAGCCTTGTTAGACCAGGGACATGAACAGCCTTGTTAGACCAGGGACATGAACAGCCTTGTTAGACCAGGGACATGAACAGCCTTGTTAGACCAGGGACATGAACAGCCTTGTTAGACCAGGGACATGAACAGCCTTGATAAGACCATGGACATGAACAGCCTTGTTAGACCAGGGACATGAACAGCCTTGATAAGACCATGGACATGACCAGCCTTGTTAGACCAGGGACATGAACAGCCTTGATAAGACCATGGACATGAACAGCCTTGTTAGACCAGGGACATGAACAGCCTTGTTAGACCAGGGACATGAACAGCCTTGATAGACCAGGGACATGAACAGCCTTGTTAGACCAGGGACATGAACAGCCTTGATAAGACCATGGACATGAACAGCCTTGTTAGACCTGGGACATGAACAGCCTTGTTAGACCTGGGACATGAACAGCCTTGTTAGACCAGGGACATGAACAGCCTTGTTAGACCAGGGACATGAACAGCCTTGTTAGACCAGGGACATGAACAGCCTTGTTAGACCAGGGACATGAACAGCCTTGATAAGACCAGGGACATGAACAGCCTTGTTAGACCCGGGACATGAACAGCCTTGTTAGACCTGGGACATGAACAGCCTTGTTAGACCAGGGACATGAACAGCCTTGATAAGACCATGGACATGAACAGCCTTTTTAGACCTGGGACATGAACAGCCTTGTTAGACCTGGGACATGAACAGCCTTGTTAGACCAGGGATATGAACAGCCTTGTTAGACCAGGGACATGAACAGCCTTGGGGACAGACCCAGATTATGTGTCGCCGTGACAACACCAACGACGTGTTGGTGACACGAGCTAAGAAGCCGCAAGCGCTTGACTAGCGAGCTCCTAACATTAGTGTTGTTATTCACCTGTGGCATAAGGGGGATGGTGTGTGTGTGTGTGTGTGTGTGTGCGTGTGTGTGTGTGTGTGTGCGCGCGTGCGTGTGTGCGCGTGCGTGTGTGTGAGTGCGTGTGTGTGTGTGTGTGCGAGTGTGTGCGTGCGTGAGTGGGTGCACAGGGTAAAGTGCGAAGATGTCCCAGTCGAGGCATTGCTCAGTGAAAGAGTGTGATATGAATCTAATGCGAGATAACCATGCAGATGAGCCTGCTGCCTGGCCACAGTGAACTTTCATCAGCTTAACAGAGCTGATAGTTATCACACACACACACACTGACAACACAGGCCTTAACGCACAAAGAGGGATCAATGAGCAGACCCGCCTAAGCATGAACAAACACAGGGAGTCAGAGACCTACACACATATACTCATCACACTCTTTCACTTGTACACCCTCACTCACTCACTCACTCACTCACTCACTCACTCACTCACTCACTCACTCACTCACTCACTCACTCGCTCACTCACTCACTCACTCACTCACTCACTCACTCACTCACTCACTCGCTTGCTCACTCACTCGCTCACTCACTCACTCACTCGCTCACTCACTCGCTCGCTGTGGCCTCTCTCGGTGCTCCTCACAGGTTTGCACTTGGACTACTATTATCTCGTGGAATACAGAGCATTCAAAAGGATCCATGAGCCAACTGATGGGCCACAGTAAAAGGCAGACCCTGGAATAACAAACCTGCCCTTCAGACATCTTGCCAAGTGCCCTTGTCTCAAACACATAAATTCACTATTCCCTTTATAGTGAGCACAGTAATTTTGATATGGCTCTGGTCAAAAGGAGTGCACTATATAGGAAATAGGGTGCCATTTGGGATACACCCATATCACCCTATAGGGAAAAGTCAATATGAGGGTGTTACTGTATACTGTTTCTATGTAATACAATACAAGTATGATTATACACTGAGTCTACAAAACATTATGAACAGCTGCTCGTTCCATGACATAGACCGACCAGGTGAATCCAGGTGAAAGCTATGATCCCTTTTTGATGTCACTTGTGAAATCCACTTAAATCAATATAGATGAAGGGAAGGAGACAGGTTAAAGAAGGATTTTTAAGCGTTGAAACAATTGAGACATGGATTGTGTATGTGTGCCATTCAGACGGTGAATGGGCAAGACAAAAGTTTTAAGTGCCTTAGAACAGGGTATGGTAGTAGGTCCCAGGCGCACCGGTTTGTGTCAAGAACTCCAACGCTGCTGGGTTCTTCACATTCAAGATTTTCCTGTGTGTTTCAAGAATGGTCCACTTTGATACAACTGTGTGAAGCATTAGAGTTAACATGGGCCAGCATCCCTGTGGAACGCTTTCGACAACTTGTAGAGTCCATGCTCCAATGAATTGAGGCTGTTCTGAGTTATAGGCTGCACCAAATTCTACATTAATCTTTCATGTACGTAGTAGGAGTTGAATGTCAGCTTGTGAACTTTCCATGTCCTTTTCATCTTTCACTTTTTGCGCCCCCCCCCACCCCTCCCCCCACTCTCTCTCTCTGACTTTATCACGGTCTCTCTCTTCCCCTCTCTCTTTCTATCTCTCTCTCTCTGACTCCCAGGACCCTTCCCAGACCACATCAAACCCTGACATTTTAATCACTAAGCCACCTATTTCAGTCAACCTATTCTTAAGCATAGCTGGGCCAAACCATCTTTATGGAAATCCCCAGTCTCTGTGTGTGCTGGTTTGTAAAGGGCATAATGGGGGCTGCCAGCCAGGTATAGTCTTAGCCTCATGTTTCCTCTAGGTGAGATGGAGGCTGGTGCACCCTGCTACACATTGGCGCCAGCCATATTATCTGGTCCTAGTCCCACACTGCATTCATCTCGTGAAAAATTGGCTGTCTCATCAGGAGCTGTTGCCAGAGGTTTTTCTCTGCATCAAAGTCACACGGCTTTGATATAGCTTTTATCAATGGCCAAATAAAAGAGAATAACTGAATCTGGGGTTTATTCTTTTTTTTACCTTCATTTAACTAGGCAAGTCAGTTAGGAACAAATTCTTATTTACAATGACGGCCTAGGAACAGTGGGATAACTGCCTTGTTCAGGGGCAGAATGTCATATTTTAATCTTATCAGCTCGGGGATTCAATCTTGTGGTTACTAGTCCAACGCTCTAACTACTAGGCTACCTGCCGGGTAAAGGAATAAAGGAATAAAGAAATAAATCCTTAGAGGAATGAGCAAATATAGAACACTTTTAGTAGCACCTACAATGTTCTTTTTCTGTCCCTTCAGTGCCCTTCCAGCGCATCTTAGCTCTGGGCTGGAATAAGGTAATAGAGTAGAGTCGCCACTAGTTACCACAACCGCAAAGTCATAAACCCTGCCTATATCTACAATTTATCTTCTTAAAATGTTATTTTAAACCTAACCCTATCCTTTATTATACTGCTAACCTCATGCCTAACCCTAAACGTAGCCCTTCACACTTGTATCCATATACCAACCTGGACTCAGGAGTAGACGTAACATAGTAATCTTGAATCTGGGACAGTCGGATTAGTATGATATGTTACGTTTCGTATGGTATGTGTCGAACTACAATTCGTATGATATGTTACGAATTGCAATTCGTATAATATTACGATTTGCAAATCGTAAAATATATTATGAATTTGCAAACGTATTAAATGTTACGAATTCCAATTTGTTGTGGCTAACGTTAGCTAGGTGGCTAATGCTAACATTAGCTAATGTTAGGGGTAAGGTTAGGGTTAGGGGAAGGGTTAGCTAACATGCTAAGTAGTTGCAAAGTTGCTAGTTAGCTAAAAAGTTAAAGTTGTCCGTGATGAGATTCAAACACGTAACCTTTGGGTTGTTATACATTCGCGTTATAGGCCTATCCATCCACCACAACCAACTACCTACTTTAGTTTTAGCCTTAAGTAACCATCTGTCTTATATAACCATATCAAATCTAACATATCACACTAATTTGAATGTCCTGGATTTACTTTTACTATGTTACGTCTCGTCTATGAGACCAGGCTGCATATACGGGTTGAAAATGGCAGATATGGGCACTAATAAACGCAGTGACTGTACAGTAACATGACTTCAGAGCTCTGGCTCTGCGATTCACAGCACTGTATGGGTTTTGACTGACAATCTTTTGGAACATGAGCACGAAAAGAAGTTGCCCCATCCCTTATGCTAATTGGGCAACTTTTGCACGTGTTTTGATGTCTGAGTGAGGGAAATGCTGTACATTTCGAGGAGTCTTTGTATTTTGAAAGATGAGACGTTGAGGGTTATAATAAATACCGCTTTGATGTTAAACAAGCAAGTCAAACACCCGTGAGTCCAAATTTCACATTTCCGTACAATAAAACTCATGTCATGTGCAGTTTCAGTGTTTCTGATCACTATGTTTGATGTGCAGTTACAAGGTGACCTAGTGTCATAGCCTTGGTTGTTCTGAACAGATTGAGTCTATGTTTGTCTGATGTGAAGAACATTTGCTGAGGCACACCCACCTGAATGCACACCCACCTGAATGCACACCCACCTGAATGCACACCCACCTGAATGCACACCCACCTGAATGCACTCATGTCTCCTTTCTATGCTCACCCAAATTATTATCTGTTTCCCTGAATCGCATTGTGAAAGCCTAACACTATAATATCCTATTTTATAACTTATCTAGTCATGTTGGCAACACAACAGGGTTTCAAATGAAGCCCACCTGACCCAGATTGCGATTTATAATGGATCGTTTTTGGATTGCGTAAATAACAACAGTAATTGTGTGAGGGAAGGGATGCAGGGCTGTGTTCCAAATAAAACAACTACAAGGGTGCTTGCTCTAGTTCCTCAACGGCACATCTAGGAGAGCTCAAAAAAGCACCTTTATAGTTGAAGACTCTTCTTTGAGTCATAAAGTGCATTGAAATTACTTAAGCACTGTGGACACTTTGGAGAGGTGTGGCCACTCAGTTTGTCCTCTCACTCAAACCCTTGTCATTTTCCATGAATATTCTTATCATGTTACTGTATGTATCCAGAGAATTAAATAAAGGTTAACAAATAATTATTATCTCACTCACTCCTCTCATACCTCCTTTCATCCCACTCTTCATCTGCCTTAGCTCCTGACCACAAGTGTGACTCTCTCCTTCCATTTCTCGCACAACAAATTCTCATTGTTCTCTCTGCCCTCTCTCGCCACTCTCCCTGCCCTCTCTCGCCCCTCTCTCTGCCCTCTCTCGCCCCTCTCCCTGCACTCTCTCACCCCTCCCTGTCTGACTACTCTCACAAGGCGCAGAGTCACAGTTTCCATCATCGTGGTAAAGAATGGGTATTTTTAGAGAAGGACTCAGCTTGAGTGACTCCCTTCGAGGATGCGGAATGCTATGACCAATCACCAAAGCTGTTTTTCACACGGCTCTGGTGAATGCACGGACCGGGTGTCCCCCCGCCCTGGAACAGGGCCCAGTGAGAACACAGATTGGGAATGGGCATGGGCCCATGCCAGAGTATTCTGGGATGGACTCCAAGATAGAGGAAACGGCCCGGTGTTAGTGAGAGGTAGGGGGGAGAGATAGGGTGAGCTGGGGGTTGGGGGTAAATCCTAACGCAGAGGTAACACAGTGGTAAACGCAGGGGTAACACAATGGTAAACACAGGGGTAACACAATGGTAAACGCAGGGGTAACACAATGGTAAACACAGGGGTAACACAATGGTAAACACAGGGGTAACACAATGGTAAACGCAGGGGTAACACAATGGTAAACGCAGGGGTAACACAATGGTAAACACAGGGGTAACACAATGGTAAACACAGGGGTAACACAATGGTAAACACAGGGGTAACACAATGGTAAACAAAGGGGTAACACAATGGTAAACACAGGGGTAACACAGTGGTAAACGCAGGGGTAACACAATGGTAAACACAGGGGTAACACAATGGTAAACGCAGGGGTAACACAATGGTAAACACAGGGGTAACACAATGGTAAACACAGGGGTAACACAGTGGTAAACGCAGGGGTAACACAGAGGTCTACTGATGAATAGCTGAGTTCTTGATGAACAGCTGAGGTCTTGGTGAACAGCTGTGGTCTTGGTGAATAGCTGAGCTCTTTTGGTGAACAGCTAAGGTCTTGATGAACAGCTGTGGTCTTGGTGAACAGCTGAGCTCTTTTGGTGAACAGCTGAGGTGTTGATGAACAGCTGAGGTCTTTTGGTGAACAGCTGAGGTGTTGATGAACAACTGAGGTCTTGGCGAACAGCTGAGACCATGGTGAACAGCTGAGGTGTTGATGGACAACTGAGGTCTTGGTGAACAGCTGAGGTGTTGATGAACAGCTGCGGTGGTGATGAACAGCTGAGGTCTTGATGAACAACTAAGGTCTTGGTGAACAGCTGAGGTCTTGATGAACAGCTGAGTTCTTGGTGAACAGCGGAGGTATTGATGAACAACTGAGGTCTTGATGAACAGCTGAGGTCTTTTGGTGAACAGCTGAGATGTTGATGAACAGCTGAGGTCACGGTGAACAGCTGTGGTCTTGATGAACAGCTGTGGTCTTGGTGAACAGCTGAGGTCTTTGGGGGAACAGCTGAGGTGTTGATGAACAGCTGAAGTCTTTTGGTGAACAGCTGAGGTCTTGATGAACAACTGAGGTCTTGGTGAACAGCTGAGGTCTTGATGAACAGCTGAGTTATTGGTGAACAGCTGAGGTGTTGATGAACAGCCGAGGTCTTAATGAACAGCTGAGATCTTGACGAACAGCTGAGGTCTTTTGATGAACAGCTGAGTTCTTGGTGAACAGCTGAGGTCTTGGTGAACAGCTGAGGTCTTGGTGAACAGCTCAGGTGTTGATGAACAACTGAGGTCTTGGTGAACAGCTGAGGTCTTGATGAACAGCTGAGTTCTTGGTGAACAGCTTAGGTGTTGATGAACAACTGAGGCCTTGGTGAACAGCTGAGGTCTTGATGAATAGCTGAGTTCTTGGTGAACAGCCGAGGTCTTGATAAACAACTAAGGTCTTGGTGAACAGCTGAGGTCTTGATGAACAGCTGAGTTCTTGGTGAACAGCGGAGGTATTGATGAACAGCTGAGGTCTTGATGAACAGCTGAGGTCTTTTGGTGAACAGCTGAGATGTTGATGAACAGCTGAGGTCACGGTGAACAGCTGTGGTCTTGATGAACAGCTGTGGTCTTGGTGAACAGCTGAGGTCTTTTGGGGAACAGCTGAGGTGTTGATGAACAGCTGAAGGCTTTTGGTGAACAGCTGAGGTCTTGATGAACAACTGAGGTCTTGGTGAACAGCTGAGGTCTTGATGAACAGCTGAGTTATTGGTGAACAGCTGAGGTCTTGGTGAACAGCTCAGGTGTTGATGAACAACTGAGGTCTTGGTGAACAGCTGAGGTCTTGATGAACAGCTGAGTTCTTGGTGAACAGCTTAGGTGTTGATGAACAACTGAGGCCTTGGTGAACAGCTGAGGTCTTGATGAATAGCTGAGTTCTTGGTGAACAGCCGAGGTCTTGATAAACAACTGAGGCCTTGATGAACAGCTGAGGTCTTGGTGAACAGCTGAGGTCTTGATGAACAGCTGAGGTCTTGGTGCACAGCGGAGGTCTTGATGAACAGCTGCGGTCTTGGTGAACAGCTGAGGTCTTGGTGAACAGCTGTGGTCTTGATGAACAACTGAGGTATTGATGAACAGCTGTGGTGGTGATGAACAGCTGAGGTCTTGATGAACAACTAAGGTCTTGGTGAACAGCTGAGGTCTTGATGAACAGCTGAGGTCTTTTGGTGAACAGCTGAGATGTTGATGAACAGCTGAGGTCACGGTGAACAGCTGTGGTCTTGATGAACAGCTGTGGTCTTGGTGAACAGCTGAGGTCTTTGGGGGAACAGCTGAGGTGTTGATGAACAGCTGAAGGCTTTTGGTGAACAGCTGAGGTCTTGATGAACAACTGAGGTCTTGGTGAACAGCTGAGGTCTTGATGAACAGCTGAGTTATTGGTGAACAGCTGAGGTGTTGATGAACAGCCGAGGTCTTGATGAACAGCTGAGATCTTGACGAACAGCTGAGGTCTTTTGATGAACAGCTGAGTTCTTGGTGAACAGCTGAGGTCTTGGTGAGCAGCTGAGGTCTTGGTGAACAGCTCAGGTGTTGATGAACAACTGAGGTCTTGGTGAACAGCTGAGGTCTTGATGAACAGCTGAGTTCTTGGTGAACAGCTTAGGTGTTGATGAACAACTGAGGCCTTGGTGAACAGCTGAGGTCTTGATGAATAGCTGAGTTCTTGGTGAACAGCCGAGGTCTTGATAAACAACTGAGGCCTTGATGAACAGCTGAGGTCTTGGTGAACAGCTGAGGTCTTGATGAACAGCTGAGGTCTTGGTGCACAGCGGAGGTCTTGATGAACAGCTGCGGTCTTGGTGAACAGCTGAGGTCTTGGTGAACAGCTGTGGTCTTGATGAACAACTGAGGTATTGATGAACAGCTGAGGTATTGGTGAACAACTGAGGTCTTGATGAACAGCTGTGGTCTTGGTGAGTAGCTGAGGTCTTGATGAACAGCTGTGGTCTTACATTTACATTTACATTTAAGTCATTTAGCAGACACTCTTATCCAGAGCGACTTACAAATTGGTGCATTCACCTTATGATATCCAGTGGAATAACCACTTTACAATAGTGCATCTAACTCTTTTAAGGGGGGGGGGGGGGGGGTAGAAGGATTACTTTATCCTATCCTAGGTATTCCTTAAAGAGGTGGGGTTTCAGGTGTCTCCGGAAGGTGGTGATTGACTCCGCTGACCTGGCGTCGTGAGGGAGTTTGTTCCACCATTGGGGTGCCAGAGCAGCGAACAGTTTTGCCTGGGCTGAGCGGGAACTGTACTTCCTCAGAGGTAGGGAGGCGAGCAGGCCAGAGGTGGATGAACGCAGTGCCCTTGTTTGGGTGTAGGGCCTGATCAGAGCCTGAAGGTACGGAGGTGCCGTTCCCCTCACAGCTCCGTAGGCAAGCACCATGGTCTTGTAGCGGATGCGAGCTTCAACTGGAAGCCAGTGGAGAGAGCGGAGGAGCGGGGTGACGTGAGAGAACTTGGGAAGGTTGAACACCAGACGGGCTGCGGCGTTCTGGATGAGTTGTAGGGGTTTAATGGCACAGGCAGGGAGCCCAGCCAACAGCGAGTTGCAGTAACTGTGCCGTAACTGATGACAAGTGCCTGGATTAGGACCTGCGCCGCTTCCTGTGTGAGGCAGGGTCGTACTCTGCGAATGTTGTAGAGCATGAACCTACAGGAACGGGTCACCGCCTTGATGTTAGTGAACAGCTGAGGTCTTTTGGTGAACAGCTGAGGTGTTGATGAACAGCTGAGGTCTTGGTGAACAGCTGAGGTCTTGATAAACAACTGAGTTCATGGTGAACAGCTGAGGTCTTGGTGAACAGCTGAGGTCTTGGTGAACAGCTGAGGTCTTGATGAACAGCTGAGGTCTTGGTGAACAGCTGAGGTCTTGGTGAACAGCTGAGGTCTTGGTGAACAGCTGAGGTCTTGATGAACAGCTGTAGTCTTGATGAACAGCTGAGGTGTTGATGAACAACCGAGGTCTTGGTGAACAGCCGAGGTCTTGATGAACAGCCGAGTCCTCGGTGAACAGCTGAGGTGTTGATGAACAGCTGAGGCGTTGATGAACAGCTGATGTCTTGATGAACAGCTGAGGTTTTTTGGTGAACAGCTGAGGTCTTTTGGTGAACAGCTGAGTTCTTGGTGAACAACTTAGGCCATGGTGAACAGCTGAGGTCTTGATGCACAGCTGAGTTCTTGGTGAACAGCTGAGTTATTGGTGAACAGCTGAGGTGTTGATGAACAGCCGAGGTCTTGATGAACAACTGAGGTCTTGATGAACAGCTGAGGTGTTGGTGAACAGCTGAGGCCTTGGTGAACAGCCGAGGGCTTGATGAACAACTGAGGTCTTGATGAACAGCTGAGGTCTTGGTGAACAGCTGAGGCCTTGGTGAACAGCTGGTGTCTTGATGAACAGCTGAGGTCTTGATTAACAGCTGAGGTGTTGATGAACAGCTGAGGTCTTGGTGAACAGCTGAGGTCTTGCTGAACAGCTGAGGTCTTGGTGAACAGCTGATGTCTTGATGAACAACGTAGGTCTTGTTGAACAGCTGAGGTGTTGATGAACAGCTGAGGTCTTGATGAACAACTGAGGTCTTGGTGAACAGCCGAGGTCTTGATGAACAACTGAGGTCTTGGTGAACAGCTGCGGTGTTGATGAACAGCTGAGGTCTTGATGAACAACTGAGGTCTTGATTAACAGCTGAGGTCTTGATGAACAGCCGGGGTGTTGACGAACAGCTGAGGTCTTGACGAACAGCTGATGTGTTAATGAACAGATGAGGTCTTGGTGAACAGCTAAGGTCTTGATGAACAGCTGAGGTCTTGGTGAACAGCTGCGGTGTTGATGAACAGCTGAGGTCTTGATGAACAACTGAGGTCTTGATTAACAGCTGAGGTCTTGATGAACAGCCGGGGTGTTGACGAACAGCTGAGGTCTTGACGAACAGCTGATGTGTTAATGAACAGATGAGGTCTTGGTGAACAGCTAAGGTCTTGATGGACAACTGAGGTCTTGATGAACAGCGGAGGTGTTGATGAACAGCTGAGCTGTTAATGAACAGATGAGGTCTTGGTGAACAGCTGAGGTGTTGATGAACAGCTGAGTGGTAGAATCAGTTGTGATAGCACTGGGTTTGAACAGAAAAGCCTGCATAACCCTGTGGATCATCCAGAGCAATTTTGGTAACTCCTGATACAAACACTAACAAATGACAAACTGCTGAGAAACACCTGCAAAATACAAAGTCATTCGATAAGCACAACACTCTTAAGAGAAATGAAAGACATATTTTAAAATCTGAATTTGGATAGGTGCTCTAAACCCTTGAATACAACATTTTAGTTACAAATGTCATAACTAATGCGGTACACAGCTGTCCAACTCCAGTATAAGAGCACACATTTCCTTATTGATAAATGGCAGTATAAATATGAAAACAAGTACAAGAAGCTCACAGATTTGGAAGAGAACATACATTTTAAGAATTGATAGTGCATTTAAATTGGCATAAATCGTTTGTCAGTTCCATATGGGCCAGCTTGCAATTCTCTGTGACAGGCGTATTCCCGCAATCCACCACTCTGCCATAAAGCACTGTGTCCCTAGGCAGTACCGTAGGGATGGCGTGCAAGTGGCGTCGGATCAGGGCAACGACCTCTTGCTTGAGAGTCTGAGAGCTGGGCTCTCCTATGCTCTAATAAGACGCATGCAGTAGTACACACCACCACACTCAATGCTGCCTGCCACTCCACAAACCCAAAGGCTCTTTTAAGAGCCAACTAATGAATGAAAATATGAAAATGTGTCTGTGTGTGTCGGTAGGGGGCTGTCAAAACTATAAATTAAATTACTGTCAAAACGTGTCTTCCAGGAGACAAACCCAGAGTCTTCAGATACACAGGCAGTGCCTCTATCCATTACACCACAGACCCTGTTCTTAAAACACTGATTTCAACAGACCATTTAAATAGGCAGTCTTGAAGTGTTTGTTCCAAAACGATTTTGTTCATTTATTTCTCTTGCTTGGTTAACTTACAATAGTCTAAAAGAGTTGATTTATTGATAACAGACTCAATTAATCACGTAGCTAACTAAGTTAGTGAGCATGTCATTTTCTTTTGACTGCGCACAGCATGGCACACAATTTAAGCAAGCGTAGAGGGGGTTTGATTAATATGGCCCGTCACATCATCGGGCGAAAGCGGGGAGGGAAGGCAGATAGTGTATTTATCAAAAGCATTAACTTTTGCATGTGAAAACAGAATTGTACTTGTTACTACACGTGCTTAATTGCGTCAGTTTTGTTTTGAGCTGACTTCACCATCAGACAGAGCGGGCATCTGGCTCACAGCCCGGGAGACAGCCCGGTTCCAAATGGAATCCAATCACCTTTCAGCCGGTGCAAAACACTCCTACACAGGCACCCGTGTAGGAGTGTTGTTTTAGCTGGGTGCACCGTGTGCAGCACCCTGACTACTATCTACTTGTTGATGGCAACTTCAGATTTTCCGGGAACACACTGAAAAGTACCTTAACACTATGTTAATCAGTCAGCACAAATGTGATTATAATAATGACAAGGCAAGAGAGGGAGCATTTGCCTGTCCGAGCTGAAATGTATTCTACATGTTTGAAACAGCGATGCTGTCCGTCGAGTTTGGAAAGTCTGATGCTAGCACGCATTTGCACACTGAACTTAGGCTCTGTTTACATGTGATTTTGGGGTTCAACCATTGACTATAGCTATATGCGGTTCATAACTAGCTTACTGTTTTTTAACAAAGCAATTTGTTTGGTTTGTGTTGTGGTGTTGGTTGTTCTTAGTTGAGGAAATGTAGCGTAGCTAACTGCAGTGTTATTTCTGTCTGAAATCTGGCTACCTCGTCTTACCGTAGCTTGGTGTGTGCAATGAAAATTAACCTGAGCAGCGTGGCAGTATCCCAAAGTTTGGTGGGTACTGGAGTGTTGAAAACAGGAGATCCAATAATTGTAATATTTTTTAGCATACAATATAGCTCAGTATTTGTATTATTCAGTTTTTGCTCGTCTGTATCAAGGGGATCCAATAATGCCTTGCAAAAGTATTCATCTCCCTTGGCGTTTTTCCTATTTTGTTGCATTACAACCTGTAATTTAAATGGATTTTTATTTGGATTTCATGTAATGGACATACACAAAATAGTCCAAATTGGTAAAAAAAAAAAAAAACATGTTTCAAAATATTTTAATAAATATAAAAAGGAAAACTGGTGGGTGCATATGTATTCACCCCCTTTGCTGTGAACCTCCTAAATAAGATCTGGTGCAACCAACTACCCTCAGAAGTGACATAATTAGTAAAATAAAGTCCATCTGTGTGCAATCTAAGTGTCACATGATCTGTCACATGATCTCATTATATATACACCTGTTCTGAAAAGCTCCAGAGTCTGTAACACCACTAAGCAAGGGGCACCACCAAGCAAGCAGCATCATGAAGACCAAGGAGCTCTCCAAACAGGTCAGGGACACATTTGTGGAGAAGTACAGATCAGGGTTGGGTTATAAAAAATATCTGGAACTTTGAACATCCCACGGAGCACCATTAAATCCACTATTAAACAATTTAAAGAATATGGCACCACAACAAACCTGCCAAGAGAGGGCCGCCTACCAAAACTCACAGACCAGGCAAGGAGGGCATTCATCAGAGAGGCAACAAAGAGACCAAAGATAACCCTGAAGGAGCTGCAAGGCTCCACAGAGGAGATTGGAGTATCTGTCCATAGGACCACTTTAAGCCATACACTCCACAGAGCTGGGCTTTATGGATGAGTGGCCAGAAAAAAAGCCATTGTTTAAAGAAAAAAATAAGCAAACACGTTTGGTGGTCGCCAAAAGGCATGTGGGAGACTCCCCAAACATTTATAAGAAGGTACTCTGGTCAGATGAGACTAAAATTGAGCTTTTTGGCCATCAAAGAAAACACTGTCTGGCGCAAACCCAACACCTCTCATCACCCCGAGAACTCCATCCCCACAGTGAAGCATGGTGGTGGCAGCATCATGCTTTGGGGATGTTTTTCATCGGAAGGGACTGGGAAACTGGTCAGAATTGAAGGAATGATGGATAGCGCTAAATACAGGGAAATTATTGAGGGAAACCTGTTTCGGTCTTCTAGAGATTTGAGACTGGGAAGGGGGTTCACCTTCCAGCAGGAAGATGACCCTAAGCATACTGGTAAAGCAACACTCGAGTGGTTTAAGGGGAAACATTTAAATGTCTTGGAATGGCCTAGTCAAAGCACAGACCTCAATCAAATTGAGAATCTGTGGTATGACTTAAAGATTGCTGTACACCAGCGGAACCCATCCAACTTGAAGGAGCTAGAGCAGCTTTGCCTTGAAGAATGGGCAAAGATCCCAGTGGCTAGATGTGCCGAGCTTATAGAGACATACCCCAAGAGACTTGCAGCTGTAATTGTTGCAAAAGGTGGCTCTACAAAGTGTTGACTTTGGGGGTGAATAGTTATGCACGCTCAGATTTTCAGTTTTTTTGGTGTTATTTCTTGTTTGTTTCACAATAAAAATATTTTGCATCTTCAAAGTGGTAGGCATGTTGTGTAAATCAAATGATACAAACCCCCCCCAAATATCCATGTTAATTCCAGGTTGTAAGGCAACAAAATAGGAAAAATGCCTAAAGGGAGTGAATACTTCCGCAAGCCGCTGTATGTGGGTGTGTTTGTGTGTGTATGGATTTCATGTGTTTCCGTTGAGTAACGTATGTGCGAGCTTGTGCTTGTGTCTGTTTGTTTGTTTACCGGGTAGCTGTTTGTGAGCCACAGTAACAGTAGCCACCTGTTGTACTGCGGTTCTGTGGTCCTGTTGTACTGTGGTCCTGTGGTCCTGTTTTGCGGTGGTCCTGTGGTCCTGTCGTGTGGTGGTCCTGTGGTTTTGTTGTGCGGTGGTTCTGTTATGCGATGGTCCTGTCGTCCTGTTGTGCTGTGGTCCTGTGGTCCTGTTGTGCGGTGGTCCTGTGGTACTGTTGTGTGGTGGTCCTGTTGTGCTATGGTCCTGTTATGCGATGGTCCTGTGGTCCTGTTGTGCTGTGGTCCTGTGGTCCTGTTGTGCGGTGGTCCTGTGGTCCTGTTGTGCTGTGGTCCTGTGGTCCTGTTGTGCTGTGGTCCTGTGGTCCTGTTGTGCTGTGGTCCTGTGGTCCTGTTGTGCTGTGGTCCTGTGGTCCTGTTGTGCGGTGGTCCTGTGGTACTGTTGTGTGGTGGTCCTGTTATGCGATGGTCCTGTCGTCCTGTTGTGCTGTGGTCCTGTGGTCCTGTTGTACTGTGGTCCTGTGGTCCTGTTGTGCGGTGGTCCTGTGGTCCTGTTGTGTGGTGGTCCTGTTGTGCTATGGTCCTGTTGTGGGGTGGTCCTGTGGTCCTGTTGTGCGGTGGTCCTGTGGTCCTGTTGTGCGGTGGTCCTGTGGTCCTGCTGTGCGGTGGTCCTGTGGTCCTGCTGTGCGGTGGTCCTGTGGTCCTGCTGTGCGGTGGTCCTGTGGTCCTGTGGTCCTGTTGTGGGGTGGTCCTGTGGTCCTGTTGTGCGGTGGTCCTGTGGTCCTGTTGTGCGGTGGTCCTGTGGTCCTGCTGTGCGGTGGTCCTGTGGTCCTGCTGTGCGGTGGTCCTGTGGTCCTGCTGTGCGGTGGTCCTGTGGTCCTGCTGTGCGGTGGTCCTGTGGTCCTGCTGTGCGGTGGTCCTGTGGTCCTGTGTTGTAGGCCAGGCCTGTGACATGCCATACTGCAGTGTTTAGGGGTTTCAACGAGTCACTGCTATTTCACACGCCCCCTGCAAAATGAGTGACCCAGAAACAGATTAGACAAGCCAAGCAGAGAGGCATAAAACTAGATCAGATGATTTTTAACAGTGAATGGTCATCTAAATGTGTCCTTCCGTTGTGTTTTGGTACAGTGTCAGTGTCAGTGTGATAAAAGGTCCTGTTCAGTTGGTAAGGTTGAAGCCCTCATTAGGTATTTCTATGAACCTATCCATACACAAGCATGCACTCACAAACACATGCACGCAGGCATACACACACACACACACACACACACACACACACACACACACACACACACACACACACACACACACACACACACACACACACACACACACACACACACACACACACACACACACACACACACAGGCACACACACACACACACAAATGCATGCTGGCATGCACGTATACACAAACACACACAGGAGAGCAAACATCACAGTACTTGTCATGTTAAAACATAGAGCAGAGTACAGTACATAATGTCTATTTGGTCTAAAATAACAGAGATCAAATGTTACCATCATGTTAAAAGGGGAGAAGGGGATGTGTTACATAGGCTACACGGTGATATGCAGGGATGACAGTGAAATAGCTAGCCTACTTGACAAATGCCTTCATGTGAAGGGTATGTTTAAACTCCTTCCACGCTCTCGCCATGCTCTGAACAGGATTAAGTTTCACACACCTCGCAAGGTCATGAATGCAACATCAAAATGGCTGGGGGCCTTGTGGAATCAGGCTTTTCACGGCTGGCTGTTTGTCACACACATATGTTCACTTACACACACACACACACACACACACACACACACACACACACACACACACACACACACACACACACACACACACACACAAACTCCACAACTCCCACCTGGTGTGGGCAGCATTTAGGGGGTCATGTACAGCACATAAACTGCAGGCGACTCTCTCATGTAAATTCTCTCATGTCAACTGCAGCCATGACTCTACGTTAATGTGGGTGTCTGTATTGCTCGGTGTGTGTGAGTTTGAAGTGTGTTTTTGGAAGAGACTTTGTGGTGTGTGTGTGTGTGTGTGTGTGTGTGTGTGTGTTTGGGTGTGTGTGTGTGTGAATGTGTGTGTGTTTGTGTGCGTGCTCGCGTGTGCGTATCAATAATACACTTGAGGAAAGGAAACATGAGGCATCGCTGAGTAGCTACTGTACATATAGAAGTGGAAAGTGACTAAATCTCTTCTGAATGTTTGTCCAGAGAAGTGGATTATGGGGAATGGGCATCTCTGTGCCAGCCTGCTGAGCCTGATATACCCTTAGCCTGGTGTATCTTGCCGTGGGAGAGCCTTAATTAGGAGGGTATTGGGTCTACTGTACCAGCGCTCAAAGTCTCACATCAGAATAAGGCGTTCATCCATGTATCTAAAACGTACAATATTGAAGTGTTTAAGGTTAGGTTTAGTCATTAACTCCGAATTGTTAAGGTTAGGTATTAACTGTGAATGGTTAAGGTTAGGTATTAACTGTGAATGGTTAAGGTTAGGTATTAACTGTGAATGGTTAAGGTTAGGTATTAACCTGTTTGGGCTGCAGGGGCAGTATTGAGTAGCCGGATAAAAGGTGCCCATTTCAAACGGCCTCGTACTCAATTCTTGCTCGTACAATATGCATATTATTATTACTATTGGATAGAAAACACTCTCTAGTTTCTAAAACCGTTTGAATTATATCTGTGAGTAAAACAGAACTAATTTTGCAGCAATCTTCCTGACAGGAAGTGGAAAATCTGAAATCGATGCTCTGTTCTAGGGCCTGCCTATAAATGTCCTTGATATATATCAGTATACATGCACTTCATACGTCTTCCACTAGATGTCGACAGGCAGTGAGAGAAGAAATGGAGTGTATAACTTGATCTGGGGTCGAATAAATGCTCTTTGTATGACGTGTCATCAGTTTCCTGTTTTCTGGAGAGCGCGTGAAGGGACCTGGTTTTGCCTTCTGTACAGCTGTCGTTATAGACGACTAATATCTCCGGCTTTGATTTTATTTGATACATGTGACAATATCATCGTAAAGTATGTTTTTTCAATATAGTTTTATTAGATTATTGAATTTTTTTCGGGACGTTAGGCGTGTTGCTTTGTCTGCGTATGTTCAGGAAGGAGAGCTTCGCGACACTTTGCTAGCTTTCCGTGCTAATTGACTGGAGAAGAGGACATTCTAAATCCAAACAACGATTGTTCTGGACAAAGGACCACTTGTACAACATTCTGATGGAAGATCGTCAAAAGTAGGACCCATTTTATGATGTTATTTCATATATCTGTCGAACATGTTGTACTAGTAGTTTGCGGCAAGGTTTTGGGCACGCTCTCGCCATAACGTAAACTGCATATCGTAATGAAGTTATTTTTAGAATTCTAACACTGCGATTGCATTAAGAACTAGTGTATCTATCATTTCCTATACAACATGTATTTTTTAGTTATGTTTATGAATAGTTATTTGGTCAGAATATGTGAGTGTCAGAAAAATATCCGGACGTTGTGGGAAAAAGATGCTACGTTAGCACAATGTATAACCACTGATTTCAGCTCTAAATATGCACATTTTCGAACAAAACATAAGTGTATGTATAACCTGATGTTATAGGACTGTCATCTGATGAAGCTTATCAAGGTTAGTCAAAAATTATATATCTTTTGCTGGTTTGTTACGATCGCTAACTTTTGCTGCTGGGGAATGGCTTGTGTTTCTGGCTATTGTGGTAAGCTAATATAATGCTATATTGTGTTTTCGCTGTAAAATACTTAAGAAATCGGAAATATTGGCTGGAATCACAAGATGCCTGTCTTTCATTTGCTGTACACCATGTATTTTTCAGAAATGTTTTATGATGAGTATTTAGGTATTTGACGTTGGTGTCTGTAATTACTCTGGCTGCCATTTCTGACGGTAGCTGTGATGGTAGCTGCAATGTAAAACTGATTTATAGCTCAAATATGCACATTTTACGAACAAAACATAGATTTATTGAATAACATGTTATAAGACTGTCATCTGATGAAGTTGTTTCTTGGTTAGTTTGGTTGGTTCTTGGTTAGTTAGGTTGGTTTTGTGCATGCTACCTGTGCTGTGAAAAATGTCTGTCCTTTTTGTATTTGGTGGTGAGCTAACATAAATATACGTGGTGTTTTCGCTGTAAAACATTTTAAAAATCGGACATGTTGGCTGGATTCACAAGATGTTTATCTTTCAAATGCTGTATTGGACTTGTTAATGTGTGAAAGTTAAATATTTCTAAAAAATATATTTTGAATTTCGCACCCTGCACTTGAAGTGGCTGTTGTCATATTGTGCCCGGCTTCGGGCCTGCAGCCAGAAGAAGTTAACTGTGAATGGTTAAGGTTAGGTATTAACTGTGAATGGTTAAGGTTAGGTATTAACTGTGAATGGTTAAGGTTAGGTATTAACTGTGAATGGTTAAGATTAGGTATTAAGTAAAGGTTAACTGTGAATGGTTAAGGTTAGGTATTAACTGTGAATGGTTAAGGTTAGGTATTAACTGTGAATGGTTAAGGTTAGGTATTAAGTAAAGGTTAACTGTGAATGGTTAAGGTTAGGTATTAAGTAAAGGTTAACTGTGAATGGTTAAGGTTAGGTATTAACTGTGAATGGTTAAGGTTAGGTATTAAGTAAAGGTTAACTGTGAATGGTTAAGGTTAGGTATTAACTGTGAATGGTTAAGGTTAGGTATTAGGTAAAGGTTAACTGTGAATGGTTAAGGTTAGGTATTAAGTAAAGGTTAACTGTGAATGGTTAAGGTTAGGTATTAACTGTGAATGGTTAAGGTTAGGTATTAGGTAAAGGTTAACTGTGAATGGTTAAGGTTAGGTATTAACTGTGAATGGTTAATGGCGCTGGAGGGGATGGCTGCCGTTTTACGGTATCCTAAACAACTGTGCTATTTTGTGTGGTTTTATTTTTTGTGTGTTTTTGCATTGTTTGTAACTCATTGTCTACATAATGTTGCTGCTACCGTCTCTTATAACTGAAAAGAGCTTCTGGACATCAGAACAGTGATTACTCACCTCGAACTGGATGAAGATTTTTTCTTTAATGAGTCCGACGCGAAGGATATACCTGCTTTGTCAAGGCAAGGCCCAAATCCTGTCGTCAGCGTGAAGAAAAGACGGAGGAAAATGGGGAGGAGGGCCGGGTGCCTTGTAAGAGTTTGCAGACAAGTAGGTAAACCACCACTTCCCTCCGTATTATTGGCCAGTGTGCAATCTTTGGAAAACAAAATTAACAATCTACGATTAAGACCATCCTTCCAAAGGGACATAACATTTTTCAATATTTTATGTTTCACCAAGACGTGGCTGAACGACGTCACAGATAATATAGAGCTGTCTGGCTTCTCCGTGCATCGGCAGGACAGATCAGCTACGTCTGTTAAGACGTGGGGTGGGGGTGGGTGTCTATTTGTCAATAACTGCTGGTGCGCGATGTCTAATATTAAAGAAGTCTCGAGGTATTGCTCGCCTGAGGTAGAATACCTCAGGATATGCTGTAGACCACACTATCTACCAAGAGAGTTCTCATCTATATTATTTGTAGCAGTCTATTTATTACCACAAACCGATGCTGGCACTAAGACCGCACTCAACAAGCTGTAAAACGCCATAAGCAAACAAGTAAAATGCTCATCTAGAAGCGTGGCGCTCCTAGTGGCCGGGGACTTTAGTGCAGGGAAACTTAAATCCGTTTAACTTCATTTCTACCAGCATGTTAAATGTGCAACCAAAGGAAAAAAATTCTAGACCACCTTTACTCCACACACAGAGATGCATAAAAAGCTCTCCCCCGCCCTCCATTTGGCAAATCTGACCATAATTATATCCTCCTGATTTCTGCTTACAAGCAAAAACTAAAGCAGGAAGTACCAGTGACTTGCTCAATACGGAAGTGGTCAGATGACACAGATGCTACATCACAGGACTGTTTTGCTAGCACAGACTGGAATATGTTCCGGGATTCATCCAATGGCATTGAGGAGTATATCACCTCAGTCACCGGCTTCATCAATAAGTCCATCGACGACTTCGTCCCCACTGTGACTGTACGTACACTTCCCAACCAGAAGCCATGGATAACAGGGTTACATCCCAAGAAAGCGAAGGTAACCTGTCTAAATGATTACCGACCAGTGGCATTCACGTCGGTAGCCATGAAGTGCTATGAAAGACTGGTCATGGCTCACATCAACACCATCTTGCTGGAAACCTGAGACCCACTCCAATTGCCGTTCTGCCCTAAAAGATCCACAGATGACGCAATCTCAATCAGACTCCACACTGCCCTTTCCCACCTGGACAAAAGGAACACCTATGTGAGAATGCTGTTCATTAACAACAGCTCAGCATTCAAGAACATAGTGCCCACAAAGCTCATCACTAAGCTAAGGACCCTGGGACTAAACACCTCCCTCTGCAACTGGATCCTGCAACTGGATCCCGCCCTCAGGTGGCAAGGGTAGGCAACAACACATCTGCCACACTGATCCTCAACACGGGGCCCTTCAGGGGTGCGTGATCAGTCCCCTCATGTACTCCCTGTTCACCCACAACTGCGTGGCCAAGCATGACTCCAACACCACCATTAAGTTTGCTGACGAAACAACTGATCACCGACAACGATGAGACAGCCTATAGGGAGAAGGTCAGAGACCTGGCAGTATGGTGCCAGGACAACAACCTCTCTCTCATTGTGAGCAAGACAAAAGAGATGATCGTGGACTATAGGAAAAGGAGGGACAAATAGGCCCCCATTAACATCAAAGGGGCTGAAGTGGAGCGGTGTCCACATCACCAACAAACTATCATGGTCCAAACACACCAAGACAGTTGTGAAGAGGGCATAACAACACCTTTTCCCCTTCAGGATACAGAAAAGATTTGGCATGGGTCCCCAGATCCTCAAAAAGTTCTACAGCTGCACCATCGAGAGCATCCTGACCTGTTGCATCACCACCTGGTACGGCAACTGCTCGGCATCTGATCATAAGGCTCTACATAGGTAGTGCGTACGGCCCAGTACATCCCTGGGGCCAAGCTTCCTGCCATCCAGGACCTATATACTAGGCGGTGTCAGAGGAAGGCCCAAAAAATTGTGAAAGGCTCCAGTCACCCAAGGCAGAGACTGTTCTCTCTGCTACCGCCCGGCAAGCGGTACCGGAGTGTCAAGTATAGCATCCACCATCCCCATCCTCGTCCACAACCAAAACCTACTTGAAGGTGCTCACTGCTGTCCCTAGTGGCCAGTTCATCCGTCATCTCCCGACATCCTCAGACATGGATGAACATCTAATACTGACTTGTATCATGGGTGACCTGGTTGATTGAGCGGCATCTGAGGCCTGTGAATTGCCCAGACCTTTCCAGGGGCTTATATACAGGCGGGAGATGGCTAGACAGGGATAACATCTAGAGGCTTCTGTCCTTTCCTGTCACGCATGCCACGGCATGGCATGCATACATGTATGCACATATATGCACAAGCACATGCATATGCTTGCATGTACGCTTGCATGTGTGTGTTAGATGAAGATGCAGATGTGTACACACACACAAATGCACACACGCACACGCACGCACACACACACACACACACACACACACACACACACACACACACACACACACACACACACACACACACACACACACACACACACACACACACACACACGCACACACGCACACACGCACACACGCACACACGCACACACTCACGCACACTTAATCCCCGAACCCTCCATTGCTCTGCGTCAGGAGTGTGTGTCAGGACAAGCCCTGGGCCCTCTCCTTCTCAGACAACCAGGAAGGCCTTCAGCTTTCAGCCTGGAGTTTGGAAATAATGACTCTGCTAGGGGAGGAGGACAGAGGACAGATGAGGAGAGAGGAGGAGAGAGGAGGAGAGAGGAGGACAGATGAGGACAGATGAGGACAGAGGAGAGAGGAGGACATAGGAGGACAGAGGAGAGAGGAGGAGAGAGGAGGTCAGAGGAGGACAGATGAGGACAGAGGAGAGAGGAGGAGAGAGGAGGAGAGAGGAGGTCAGAGGACAGATGAGGACAGAGGAGAGAGGAGGGGAGAAGTGGAGAGGAGGACAGAGGAGAGATGAGGAGAGAGGAGGACAGAGGAGAGACGAGGACAGAGAATAGAGGAGAACAGAGGAGAGAGAAGAGAGGAGGGGAGAAGAGGAGAGGAGGGGAGAAGAGGAGAGGAGGAGAGGGGAGAGGAGAACTACAATGACTCAGTCAGTAAACAGGCCTGGGGGCTGAGAGGTGCATGTCCCCGCCCCAGTGCTTACAGGACTCCTCCCAGCCCAGGAGGGCTGCTTTGTAAGACTGGTAAGGCTGATGTCACACCACTTGAATGCCACTTGAGTGAGAGTACAGAGAAAAGGAATCTCTGTGGCCTGTAAAACCCTCACCTCTCAGTAACACAGAGCAGAACTGATACGGCCTAACCACAAGTCACCCACATTAGTCAGCAATCATGCAAGGCCACATGTAGGAAAGTCATAAAGCTACTATGAAAACTCCCTCATGACACCCCGAAACCCAAGCAAGTTTTGGGGGTAAATGAAGGAGCGAGCAGAGTGACGTTTGACTAATGAACAGCTCTTTATTGAGATGATGAAAAGTGGCTGGCAGAGAGAGAGGCAGTAAGAAAGAGGACAAGGGCCATCTCAATCAGCGGACCACTATGTTTTTCATTGCCCTCCTTTGTGTGGCTGTCATTTTGGCCGGGAGCGGGGTGGCGGTGCCGTGAAGGGAGAGGCGGGCGCTCAGGGAAGCATAAGGTAATCCCTTAAGTGGGAGACTTTAACTCTCCCACACAGTAAACAGGAGGGCATTGTTAATGGCTAATGTTACAGAACCACAAGAGCATCCAGTGCACTGTGTGGGTGCGTTAGACAAGCAATGTGTGTGTGTGTGTATATGTGTATGTGTGTGTGTGTGTGTGTGTGTGTGTGTGTGTGTGTGTGTGTGTGTGTGTGTGTGTGTGTGTGTGTGTGTGTGTGTGTGTGTGTGTGTGTGTGTGTGTGTGTGTGTGTGTGTGTGTGTGTGTGTGTACCACAAAATCCATGTGACAGGGTACACTGCCCTGCAGTCAAGTGGCACAGGAAGGGGAACAGATGCTTCTCTTCCAGGAGAATCAAGCCACTGCGTCAGAAATTTCACTGATCACCTCCCAATTCAATTAAGGCCTGCCAACCATCAATTTTGGAAATGTGTGTGTATTTGTGTGTGTGTGTGTGTGTGGGGAGGGGTGGGGGGGGGGTGGGGGTGTTAGTATCCGGGTAAGGGGCACAGGGGTGACCCCTCCAGTGAAGCAGGACAGGACAATACAATAAGAGTCTTGTTAATGAGGCCACGCCATACCTCCCACCTGTTACCCAGAAAACAACACCGTACTATCCGGGTGCTTCCCTGGGATGGCTCATTTGAGGCCCTCCTTTCTTCATTTAGCCAACGGTCGATTTATCTATCTCCCTGTCTGGAGATTCACATGGCTTACAAAGATTCCTGTCTGCACACTGTAAACAACACTCTGCCAGTATAATGTTTAGTCTGGACTGGTCTAACCCTGGCTGGAGAAGAGAGGACAGGAGAGGACAGAAGAGGACAGGATAAGAGAGGAGAGGACAGGAGAATAGAAGAGAGGAGAAGAGAGAACAGGACAGGAGAGGAGAAGATAGGAGAGGACAGGAGAAGATAGGAGAGGACAGGAGAAGATAGGAGAGGACAGGAGAAGATAGGAGAGGACAGGAGAAAAGAGGAGAGGACAGGAGAACAGAGGAGAGGGAAGAGGAGAGGGAGGACAGGAGAACAGAGGAGAGGACTGGAGAGAAGAGGACAGAACAAGAAAGGAGAAAAGGACAGGCGAGGACAGGAGAAGAGAGGACAGGAAAGGAGAAGAGAGGACATGAGAGTAGAGGACAGGAGAGTAGAGGACAGGAGAGAAGAGGACATGAAAGGAGAAGAGAGAAAAGAGGAGAGGATAGTCAAGGACAAGAGAGAGAGGACAGGACAGGAGAGGAGAGGAGAGGAGAAGAGAGGAGAGGACAGGACAGGAGAGGACAAGAGAGAAGAGGACAGGACAAGAAATGAGAGGAGGACAGAACAAGAGAGGACAGGAGAGGGGGGACAGGAGAGAGAGGACAGGAGAGGAGAAGAGAGGACAGAAGAGAAGAAAAAAGGACAGGAGAGGACAGGAGAGGAGAGAAGAAGAGAGGAGCGGACAGGAGAGGGGAAGAGATTAGAGGATAGGACAGGACTGGATAGGAGAGAAGTAGAGAGGAGAGGACAGGAGAGGGGAAGAGAGGAGAGGCTGCCCCACTGCCGCTGCTCGCTCCTGCCCTGTCGTGCCCTGTCATGTCTTGTCCTGTCCTGTCCTGTCTTGTCCTGTCTTGTCCTGTCTTGTCCTGTTCTGTTCTGTCTTGTCCTGTCCTGTCTTGTCTTGTCCTATCTTGCCACATGTCCTGTCTTGTCTTGTCCTGTCTTGTATTGTCCTGTCCTGTATTGCCTTGTCTTGTTCTGCTTGTCTTGTCCTATCTTGCCACATGTCCTGTCCTGTCCTGTACTGACTTGTCCTAGCATAAATTGTCCTGTCCTGTCTTGTTCTGTCTTGTCTTGTTCTATATTGCCACATGTCCTGTCCCGTCTTGTCCTGTCTTGTTTTGTCTTGTCCTGTCCTGTATTGTCCTGTCCTGTCTTGTTCTGTCTTGTCTTGTCCTATCTTGTCACATGTCCTGTCCTGTCCTGTCTTGTCTTGTCCTGTATTGTCCTGTCTTGTTCTGTCTTTTCCTGTCTTATCTTGTCCTATATTGCCACATGTTCTGTCCTGTCCTGTATTGACTTGTCCTGTCCTGCATTGTCCTGTCTTGTTCTGTCTTGTCCCATCTTGCAACATGTCCTGTCCTGTCTTGTCCTGTCTGGTTTTGTCTTGTCTTGTCCTGTCCTGTATTGTCCCTTCGTGTTCTATCAGGTCCTGTCTTGTCTTGTCCTATCTTGCTGCATTCATGTCCTGTCTTGTTCTGTCCTGTCTTGGCCTGTCTTGTTTTCTCTTGTCCTGTATTGTCCTCTCCTGTCTTGTTCTGTCTTGTCCTGTCTTGTCATATCTTGCTACATGTCCTGTCCTGTCTTGTCCTGTAGTTTTGACGTGCTTGTCTTGTCCTGTCCTGTATTGTCCTGTCCTGTCTTGTTCTGTCTTGTCCTGTCTTCTCTTCTCTTCTCCTATCTTGCCACATGTCCTGTCTTGTCTTGTCCTGTCCTGGTGTAACGGAATGACACACACTCAATCTCGTATGGCATTGTACTTGTCTTCGATCAAATGGAGACACAAAAAACACACGCGTGTTTGCGCGTGTATACGGGGGAAATACTTTTTGTCCTCCTGTAGAATTAAACTACTAAAATAATCCTTTTACCTTCGGGGCCTTTGAGATGGTTGCTGTCTGTCTTACAGACAGAGAAGAGATAGTATTGACAGTGAGAGAAGAGATAGTATTGACAGAGAGAGAAGAGATAGTATTGGCAGACAGAGAAGAGATCGTTTTGAAGGGCAGAGAAGAGATAGTATTGACAGACAGAGAAGAGATAGTATTGAGAGACAGAGAAGAGATAGTATTGACAGAGAGAGGAGATAGTATTGGCAGACAAAGAAGAGACAGTATTGACAGACAGAGAAGAGATAGTATTGCCAGAGAGAAGAGATAGTATTGACAGACAGAGAAAATATGGTATTGACAGAGAGAGAAGATATATTATTGAAAGATAGATAAGAGATAGTATTGAAAGATAGAGAAGATATCATTTTGAAAGAAAGATAAGAGATAGTATTGACAGACAGAGGAGGGATAGTTTTGACCGACAGAGAAGATATATTATTGATAGACAGAGAAGAGATGGTATTGACAGAGAAAGAAGCGATAATTTTGAAAGATAGAGAAGAGATAGTATTCACAGACAGATAGTATTGACACAGAGAATAGATAGTATTGACAGAGAGAGAAGATATATTTTTGAAAGATAGAGAAGAGATATTTTTGGAGACAGAGAAGATATCGCATTGACACACAGAGAAGAGATAGTATTGTCAGACCTAGAAGAGATAGTATTGACAGACAGAGAAGAGATAGTATTGTCAGACCTAGAAGAGATAGTATTGACAGACAGAGAAGAGATAGTATTGACAGAGAGAGAAGAGCTAGTTTTGAAAGATAGAGAGGAAATAGTATTGACAGACAGATAGTATAGTCAGACAGAGAAGAGATAGTATTGACAGAGAGAGAAGAGATAGTTTTGAAAGATAGAGAGGAAATAGTATTGACAGACAGATAGTATAGTCAGACAGAGAAGAGATAGTATTGACAGAGAGAGAAGAGATAGTTTTGAAAGATAGAGAGGAAATAGTATTGACAGACAGATAGTATAGTCAGACAGAGAAGAGATAGTATTGACAGAGAGAGAAGAGATAGTTTTGACAAGGTTGTTTTTATTTTCTAACAATGCTGTACAGAAATAGCATACGCATCGTGAGCCATGTGAATAAAGGTATTCAAGTAATACAGGAGGACATATTAGTGCAAAATCAAGAAGTGCATATCAAGAAGTACATATAAAGAATTAAAATATTAACAAATAGCTATCTCACATCTTATACTTTATATGCCTTGTTATAAAAAATACCTAATTGATACATTGGTCAGGAATATGTTGGTTTTGTGTGATTCTCTGTAGAACTCACACTCTATTCACATAATCTATAAATAAATCTTTATGACGTTGTTTGTTATACAAATGTTTGCTTTTACTCTGCAAAGAATCTGTTTCACAAATGGTTGCTTCAGAGGTGTTCAGTTACACTGGTAGAAAATTGGAAGGGGGGTTGAGAGTACAAAGATAGAAAGAAAGTGAGACGAATCAGTCAAGAGAGAGTGGGAATGAAGAACAAACTCCCAACGCCATTCCTTCTTTCAAAGTGTGAAAATCTCTATAAACCCATCACCTCCAATGACAGGCATGACAAGAGGAGAAACAGAGGAGATGGAGAGAAACAGAGAGAAACAGAGAGAAACAGAGAGAGACAGATAGAAACAGAGAGAGACAGAGAGAAACAGAGAGAGACAGAGAGAGACAGATAGAAACAGAGAGAGACAGATAGAAACAGAGAGAGACAGAGAGAGACAGAGAGAGACAGAGAGAGACAGAGAGAAACAGAGAGAGACAGAGAGAGACAGAGAAACAGAGAGAAACAGAGAGAGACAGAGAGAAACAGAGAGAAACAGAGAGAAACAGAGAGAAACAGAGAGAGACAGTCTCTAGAGAGACAGAGAGAGACAGAGAGAAACAGAGAGACAGAGAGAAACAGTGAGAGACAGAGAGAAACATAGAGACAGAGAGAGACAGAGAGACAGAGAGAGACACAGAGAGACAGAGAGAGACACAGAGAGAGACACAGAGAGAGAGAGAGAGAGAGAGAGAGAGAGAGAGAGAGAGAGAGAGAGAGAGAGAGAGAGAGAGAGAGAGAGAGAGAGAGAGACACAAACACACCCCACAGAGCCCCAGGACAGCAGCACAATTAGACCCAAGCAAATCATGAGAAAACAAAAAGATAATTACTTGACACATTGGAAAGAATTAACAAAAAAACAGAGCAAACTAGAATGCTATTTGGCCCTAAACAGAGAGTACACAGTGGCAGAATACCTGACCACTGTGACTGACCCAAACTTAAGGAAAGCTTTGACTATGTACAGACTCAGTGAGCATAGCCTTGCTATTGAGAAAGGCCGCCGTAGGCAGACATTGCTCTCAAGAGAAGACAGGCTATGTGCACACTGCCCACAAAATGAGGTGGAAACTGAGCTGCACTTCCTAACGTCCAGCCCAATGTATGACCATATTAGAGACACATATTTCCCTCAGATTACACAGATCCACAAAGAATTCGAAAACAAACCCAATTTTGATAAACTCCCATATCTACTGGGTGAGACAGAGAGAGACAGAGAGAGACAGATAGAAACAGTGAGAGACAGAGAGAAACATAGAGAGACAGAAAGAGAGACAGAGAGAGACAGATGGAAACTGAGAGAGACAGAGAGAGACAGATAGAAACAGTGAGAGACAGAGAGAAACATAGAGAGACACCGAGAGAGACAGAGAGAGACAGATAGAAACAGAGAGAGACCGAGAGAGACAGAGAGAAACATAGAGAGACAGAGAGAGACAGAGAGAGACAGATAGAAACAGTGAGAGACAGAGAGAAACATAGAGAGACAGAGAGAGAGACAGAGAGAGACAGATAGAAACAGTGAGAGACAGAGAGAAACATAGAGACAGAGAGAGAGACAGAGAGAGACAGAGAGAAACAGTGAGAAACTGAGAGACAGAAAGAGACAGAAAGAGACAGAGAGAGACAGAGACAGAAAGAGACAGAGAGACAGAGACAGAGCGATTCATTATCTTAGCTGTGTCTGCTAAGAGAATAAAGTGGCGCCTCCCAATTCACTTTTAAATGTCCTCCTATTGTTCCAGGTAGAAACCTTTTGGTTCTAGGTAGAACTCTTTTGGGGTCTCCTATAGAGCTCTCTGTGGGAAGGGTTCTACCTGGAACCAAAAAGGGTTCTTCAAAGGGTTCTCCTATGTATATACAGTATGTAGTTCTGTCCTTGAGCTGTTCTTGTCTATTGATCTTCTGTATTCTGTCATTCTGTATTATGTTTCATGTTTTGTGTGGAACCCAGGAAGAGAAGGTGCTGCTTTTGCAACAGCTAATGGGGATCCTAATTAAATACCATATACCAAATACCAAAATACCTATGGGGACAGACAAATAACCCTTTGAGGTTCTAGATAGCACCTTTTTTTCTAAGGTTGTACTACTGTTGAAATGTACAAAACATTTATCTGAAATGCAGCCACACACATCAACAACCGTAGTTTTGTATGATAACACAAAAAGATATTGGCCCTGGCCCCCACTACCATATACATGTGTATCCAAAATACAGCTGTATCTGCCGTACATTTGCGGCTACCAACACGCACAGATCAGCTTGATGAGATGATCACCACTAGGCTGTCAACGATTCCACAGGCTACACAGCTGAAATACCATACAGCTTTAGGGTACATTTCTGTCGAATTTGTGACACTATGCCAAGAGTAGCCCACGTTAGGCCTAAATCAAACAGCCACTTCCTCAGGTGCAACATATTTTCTGTGGGAATTTCAAAAAGCTAACTACATCAAATAAAGTGCATATTCTCTTATTCATAGCTGATGTGATATTTCCTACATGGAGTAAATGTGCATTCCAAAAGCAACATGCACACACACACACACACACACACACACACACACACACACACACACACACACACACACACACACACACACACACACACACACACACACACACACACACACACACACACACACACACTATCACACACGCACACAGTTTAGTAGATTACACATGGTATGGTCCTAGACTATGAGATTACACATGGTATGGTCCTATACTGAGATTACACATGGTATGGTCCTAGACTGAGATTACACATGGTATGGTCATAGACTATGGGACTACACATGGTATGGTTCTAGACTATGAGACTACACATGGTATGGTCCTAGACTATGAGACTACACATGGTATGGTTCTAGACTATGAGACTACACATGGTATGGTTCTAGACTATGAGACTACACATGGTATGGTCCTAGACTATGAGATTAGACATGGTATGGTCCTAGACTGAGATTACACATGGTATGGTCCTAGACTATGAGATTACACATGGTATGGTCCTAGACTATGGGACTACACATGGTATGGACCTAGACTATGAGACTACACATGGTATGGTCCTAGACTATGAGATTACACATGGTTATATCTTTATTTGGTCGAATTTGTGATAGCTACCTATGCGGTAAAAAAATGGTGAAAATATGCGGTTGAGTCTTTTGCTATTGTGGTTAGCTAATAGAAATACATATTGTGTTTTCACTGTAAAACATTTTAAAAATCGGAAATGATGGCTGGATTCACAAGATGTGTATCTTTCAGTTGGTGTCTTGGACTTGTGATTTCATGATATTTATATGCTAGTATTTACTTGTGGCGCTATGCTAGGCTATGCTAGTCAGCTTTTTTACTGATGAGGATGCTCCCGGATCCGGGATGGTGACCAAGTAGAAGTTTTAACTAGGCAAGTCAGTTAAGAACAAACTCTTATTTACAATGACAGCCTAGGAACAGTGGGTTAACTGCCTTGTTCAGGGGCAGAACGACAAATTTTTACCTTCAGTTTGGGGATTCAATGTAGCAACCTTTCGGTTACTGGTCCAACGCTCTAACCACGAGGCTATCTGCCGCCCCAAATCTCCATTTACAACAGCAACTCAAAGCAGTGCTTCTAAAAGCCATTAGAGTGCTCATATAAGTAGGCGTGGTGATGAAAGCTCATAAAGCCAGCTATGTAAATAAAACGCTGTAGACAGAGGTGAGGAGAACGAGACCCTTGGGGATCTGTTGTTTGTGAAGGGCTGCTCCATGAACTTCCAACAGAGAGCTGGCTGCCTCTGCTACTGCCTCTGCTACTGCCTCTGCTACTGCCTCTGCTACTGCCTCTGCTACTGCCTCTGCTACTGCCCTCATTGAGGTGTCTCCTGTAGACCCTGAAAAGACAAAGCCTGCCAGCGCCATCTTGCAGTTTAGTGACTTGAAAGGGCTGAGGAAGAGGGACAGGAGGTGAGAAACACACACACAGAGGCTGACCCTCTCACACACACACACACACACACACACATACAGTCCAGTCAAAAGTTTGGAAACACCTACTCATTCCAGGGTTTCTAAATTGTAGAATAATAGTGAAGACATCAAAACTATGAGATAACACATATGGAATAATGTAGTAATCAAAAAAGCGTTAAACAAATTCTTCAAAGTAGCCACCCTTTGCCTTGTTGACAGCTTTGTACACTCTTTGACCAGTACTGTAAATGCTAGTACATGAAGGGGCACATGCCATATACACACATGAACTTGAACACACACCCACCACACACACATGAACATGAACACACACACACACACACACACATGAACATGAACACACACACACATGAATATGAACACACACACACACACACACACACATGAACATGAACACACACACACATGAATATGAACACACACACACACACACACACACACACATGAACATGAACACACACACATGAACATGAACACACACACACACACACACACACACACACACACACACACACACACACACACACACACACACACACACACACACACACACACACACACACACACACACACACACACACACACATGAACATGAACATGAACACACACATGAACATGAACACACACACACACACACACACACACACACACACACACACACACACACACACACACACACACACACACACACACACACACACATGAACATGAACACACACGAACGTGAACACACACATGAATATGAACACACACACACACACACACATATGAACGTGAACTCACATATACAGTACACACACACACCAACCCCACATTCTGATGCCCTAGAAGCGACCACACTAATCAAGAGGATTGACAAAGGTCAGAGGTGGGCAGCTCACATCTGCAGGTTAGTAATGAACAGGTTCAGGGCTAATGGAAGAGAGTGTGACCTCGCTGTAAAAGGAACACAAGTCTAAACAACCTGCCCAACTTGTCGTCTTCTCTCTCCCTGTTTCTTTTCTCTCTCCCTGGTCCTTTTCTCTCTCCCTGTTTCTTTTCTCTCTCCCTGTTACTCTTCTCTCTCAATGTTCCCATTCTCTCCCTGTTCCTCTTCTCTCCCTGTTCCTCTTCTCTCTCCTGTTCCTCTTCTCTCCCTGTTACTCTTCTCTCTCCCTGTTACTCCTCTTCTTTCTCCATGTTCCGCTTCTCTCCCTGTTCCTCTTCTCTCCCTGTTCCTCTTCTCTCTCCCTGTTCCTCTTCTCTCCCTGTTCATCTTCTCTCTCCCTGTTCCTCTTCTCTCCCTGTTCCTCTTCTCTCTCCCTGTTCCTCTTCTCTCCCTGTTCCTCTACTCTCTCCCTGTTCCTCTTCTCTCTCCCTGTTCCTCTTCTCTCCCTGTTCCTCTACTCTCTCCCTGTTACTCTTCTCTCTCCCTGTTACTCTTCTCTCTCCCTGTTCCTTTTCTCTCTCCCTGTTCCTCTTCTCTCTCCCTGTTCCCCTTCTCTCCCTGTTCCTCTTCTCTCTCCCTGTTCCTCTTCTCTCCCTGTTCCTCTACTCTCTCCCTGTTCCTCTTCTCTCTCCCTGTTCCTCTTCTCTCCCTGTTCCTCTACTCTCTCCCTGTTCCTTTTCTCTCTCCCTGTTACTCTTCTCTCTCCCTGTTCCCTTTCTCTCTCCCTGTTCCCCTTCTCTCTCCATGTTACTCTTCTCTCTCCCTGTTCATCTTTTCTCTCTCATTGTTCCTCTTCTCTCTCATTGTTCCTCTTTTCTCTCCCTGTCACTCTTCTCTCTCACTTTTACTCTTCTCTCTCCCTGTTCCTCTTCTCTCTCCCTGTTCCTCTTCTCTCTCCATGTTCCTCTTCTCTCTCCCTGTTCCTCTTCTCTCCCTGAGAGAATACCTAAACTTAACCCCTCAGAATTAATACCTGCATTTAACACCTCAGAATTAATAACTAACCTTAACCCCTCAGAATTAATACCTAACCTTAACACCTCAGAATGAATATCTAAACTTAACCCCTCAGAATGAATACCTAACCTTAACCACTCAGAGTGAATACCTAAATTTAACCCCTCAGAATGAATACCTAACCTTAACCCCTCAGAATTAATACCTAAACTTAACCCCTCAGAATTAATACCTAACCTTAACCCCCCAGAATAATACCTAAACTTAACCCCTCAGAATGATTACCTAACCTTAGCCCTCCAGAATGAATACCTAACCTTAAACCCTCAGAATTAATACCTAAACTTAACCACTCAGAATTAACACCTAAACTTAACCCCTCAGAATGAATACCTAACCTTAACCCCTTTAGAATGAATATCTAAACTTAACCCCTCAGAATGAATACCTAACCTTAACCCCTCAGAGTTAATACCTACACTTAACCCCTCCAGAATGAATACCTAACCTTAACCCCCCAGAATGAATAGCTACACTTAACCCCTCAGAATTAATACCTAAACTTAACCCCTCAGAATTAATACCTAACCTTAACCCCCCAGAATAATACCTAAACTTAACCCCTCAGAATGATTACCTAACTTTAACCCTCCAGAATGAATACCTACACTTAAACCCTCAGAATTAATACCTAAACGTAACCCCTCAGAATTAATACCTAAACTTAACCCCTCAGAATGAATAACTAAACTTAACCCCTCAGAATTAATACCTAAACTTAACCACTCAGAATTAATACCTAAACTTAACCCCTTTAGAATGAATACCTAAAATTAACCCCTAAGAATGAATACCTAACCTTAACCCCCCAGAATGAATAGCTACACTTAACCCTTCAGAATGAATACCTAAACTTAACCCTTCAGAATGAATACCTAAACGTAACCCTTCAGAATGAATACCTAAACTTAACCCTTCAGAGTGAATACCTAAACTTAACCCTTCAGAATGAATAACTAATCTTAACCCCTCAGAATGAATACCTAATCTTAACCCCTCAGAATTAATACCTAAACTTAACCCCTCAGAATGAATACCTAACCTTAACCCCTCAGAATGAATACCTAAACTTAACCCCTCAGAATTAATACCTAACCTTAACCCCTCAGAATGAATACCTAAACTTAACCCCTCAGAATGATTACCTAACCTTAACCCTCCAGAATGAATACCTAAACTTAAACCCTCAGAATTAATACCTAAATGTAACCCCTCAGAATTAATACCTAAACTTAACCCCTCAGAATTAATACCTAACCTTAACCCCTCAGAATTAATAACTAAACTTAACCCCTTTAGAATGAATACCTAAACTTAACCCCTCAGAATTAATACCTAACCTTAACCCCTCAGAGTTAATACCTACACTTAACCCCTCAGAATAAATACCTAACCTTAACCCCCCAGAATGAATAGCTACACTTAACCCCTCAGAATGAATACTTAAACTTAACCCCTCAGAATTTATACGTAACCTTAACCCCTCAGAATTAATACCTAACCTTAACCACTCAGAATTAATACGTAACCTTAACCCCTCAGAATTAATACCTAACCTTAACCCTCCAGAATGAATACCTAAACTTAAACCCTCAGAATTAATACCTAAAAGTAACCCCTCAGAATTAATACCTAAACTTAACCCCTCAGAATTTATACGTAACCTTAACCCCTCAGAATTAATACCTAACCTTAACCACTCAGAATTAATACGTAACCTTAACCCCTCAGAATTAATACCTAACCTTAACCCCTCAGAATTAATACTTAAACTCAACCCCTCATAAAGAATACCTAAACTTAACCCTTCAGAATTAATACTTAAACTTAACCCCTCAGAATGAATACCTAATCTTAACCCCTCAGAATGAATACCTAACCTTAACCCCTCAGAAAGAATACCTAACTTTAACCCTCCAGAATGAATACCTACACTTAAACCCTCAGAATTAATACCTAAACGTAACCCCTCAGAATTAATACCTAAACTTAACCCCTCAGAATGAATAACTAAACTTAACCCCTCAGAATTAATACCTAAACTTAACCACTCAGAATTAATACCTAAACTTAACCCCTTTAGAATGAATACCTAAAATTAACCCCTCAGAATGAATACCTAACCTTAACCCCCCAGAATGAATAGCTACACTTAACCCTTCAGAATGAATACCTAAACTTAACCCTTCAGAATGAATACCTAAACGTAACCCTTCAGAATGAATACCTAAACTTAACCCTTCAGAGTGAATACCTAAACTTAACCCTTCAGAATGAATAACTAATCTTAACCCCTCAGAATGAATACCTAATCTTAACCCCTCAGAATTAATACCTAAACTTAACCCCTCAGAATGAATACCTAACCTTAACCCCTCAGAATGAATACCTAAACTTAACCCCTCAGAATTAATACCTAACCTTAACCCCTCAGAATGAATACCTAAACTTAACCCCTCAGAATGATTACCTAACCTTAACCCTCCAGAATTAATACCTAAACTTAACCCCTCAGAATTAATACCTAACCTTAACCCCTCAGAATTAATAACTAAACTTAACCCCTTTAGAATGAATACCTAAACTTAACCCCTCAGAATTAATACCTAACCTTAACCCCTCAGAGTTAATACCTACACTTAACCCCTCAGAATAAATACCTAACCTTAACCCCCCAGAATGAATAGCTACACTTAACCCCTCAGAATGAATACTTAAACTTAACCCCTCAGAATTTATACGTAACCTTAACCCCTCAGAATTAATACCTAACCTTAACCACTCAGAATTAATACGTAACCTTAACCCCTCAGAATTAATACCTAACCTTAACCCTCCAGAATGAATACCTAAACTTAAACCCTCAGAATTAATACCTAAAAGTAACCCCTCAGAATTAATACCTAAACTTAACCCCTCAGAATTTATACGTAACCTTAACCCCTCAGAATTAATACCTAACCTTAACCACTCAGAATTAATACGTAACCTTAACCCCTCAGAATGAATACCTAACCTTAACCCCTCAGAAAGAATACCTAATCTTAACCCCTCAGAATGAATACCTAACCTTAACCCTTCAGAATGAATACCTAAACTTAACCCTTCAGAATGAATACCTAAACTTAACACTTAACCCTTCAGAATGAATACCTAAACTTAACCCTTCAGAATGAATACCTAAACTTAACCCTTCAGAATGAATACCTAAACTTAACCCTTCAGAATGAATACCTAAACTTAACCCTTCAGAATGAATACCTAAACTTAACCCTTCAGAATGAATACCTAACCTTAACCCCTCAGAATTAATAACTAAACTTAACCCCTTTAGAATGAATACCTAAACTTAACCCCTCAGAATTAATACCTAACCTTAACCCCTCAGAGTTAATACCTACACTTAACCCCTCAGAATAAATACCTAACCTTAACCCCCCAGAATGAATAGCTACACTTAACCCCTCAGAATGAATACTTAAACTTAACCCCTCAGAATTTATACGTAACCTTAACCCCTCAGAATTAATACCTAACCTTAACCACTCAGAATTAATACGTAACCTTAACCCCTCAGAATTAATACCTAACCTTAACCCTCCAGAATGAATACCTAAACTTAAACCCTCAGAATTAATACCTAAAAGTAACCCCTCAGAATTAATACCTAAACTTAACCCCTCAGAATTTATACGTAACCTTAACCCCTCAGAATTAATACCTAACCTTAACCACTCAGAATTAATACGTAACCTTAACCCCTCAGAATTAATACCTAACCTTAACCCCTCAGAATTAATACTTAAACTCAACCCCTCATAAAGAATACCTAAACTTAACCCTTCAGAATTAATACTTAAACTTAACCCCTCAGAATGAATACCTAATCTTAACCCCTCAGAATGAATACCTAACTTTAACCCCTCAGAAAGAATACCTAATCTTAACCCCTCAGAATGAATACCTAACCTTAACCCTTCAGAATGAATACCTAAACTTAACCCTTCAGAATGAATACCTAAACTTAACACTTAACCCTTCAGAATGAATACCTAAACTTAACCCTTCAGAATGAATACCTAAACTTAACCCTTCAGAATGAATACCTAAACTTAACCCTTCAGAATGAATACCTAAACTTAACCCTTCAGAATGAATAACTAATCTTAACCCCTCAGAATGAATACCTAAACTTAACCCCTCAGAATGAATACCTAAACTTAACCCTTCAGAATGAATACCTAATCTTAACCCCTCAAAATGAATACCTAAACTTAACCCTTAATCCTAATCTTAACCCCTCAAAATGAATACCTAAATTTAACCCTTAATCCTAATCTTAACCCCTCAAAATGAATACCTAAACTTAACCCTTCAGAATGAATACCTAAACTTAACCCTTCGAGTTGATTCTGTTTCAACCCTTTAACCACGTGGAATTAATGCTTCAAAATGGACCTTCATCCATAATACTGCAAATTCCAAAGTGAAATGATGAGATCTTGTTCTAGACAAGCAAGCTTGCACGCACGTAGGCACACACATGTGCATGTAGAGACACACACACACACACACACAAACACACACACACACACACACACACACACACACACACACACACACACACACACACACTCACACACACACACACATACACACACACACACACACACACACACACACACACACACACACACACACACACACACACACACACACACACACACACACACACACACACACACACACACATACACACACACACACACACACACACACACACACACACACACACACACACACACACACACACACACACACACACACACACACACACACACACACACACACACACACACACACACACGTATAGTAGTCCTTTGAAGGAAGAAGTCTAATGGCAGATGTATGTAGTTTTCTGTTCATTAATCTGAGCTGATTAAATGAGCTGAGCTGTTAAATAGAAAGTGGAGCGGAAAAGTAGACTATTGCTTCCTAATGCTGGAGTTCATTTACTATGTATCCTACTATTTCCAGCTTTACAGGCTCCTGATGGAAGGTGTGTGTGTTTTTGTGTATGACTAACCATGTATTCACTCAACAGAAAATTAAACAAATCTCAAAGGTTTTTCTTCCCCCAGAAGATGATGGCAGACATCATTCACAGTATATGTTTTGCTGAGGTGACGTGTCACTAGGTCAACCCTTACCTAAACATCAGCTAGGACGAAAACAGGGCCATATATCCACACTGCACACCATGCTATTACCATGAAAGGTAGTCGCCGGCAAATTATTTATACATTGAGCGGATTACATTTCCTGGAGCCACGACTTTCACCCAATTTGTGTGCGTGAAAGCATGTTAAGAAAGGGCTAAATGTTTTTCTGTAGCATTGGGTTTTGTGCTTCTAAGGTTACCACACCCATAACTCAATCAGTCATGTGTAAGTGGGTGCTGAGAGAGCGGAATGCCATGACTTTATGGCTTCATGTTAGAATAGGGGCCCTTATGAGGCCTGGAACATGCCCTTCTCCACAAGTCAACTCCATTTAATGTACATTGCCTCACGGGGTTAACCTAAAGAGATAATTGAACCTGGAAAACATTTAATAATGACATTTAGTTCAAAACAAATGCATGTAGAAAAGGGCAACACAGCATCATCTACAGTTGATCAGCAGCATATCAGCAGCAGACAATTGGCGGCGTTGAATGTCTGATGTCTATGGCTCTGGTAAAGTGGGTCATGCTGCAGGACCAGGTCTCAGTGTGTAGTACTGGTGGTATAGATTACATGGTCCCTTGCAGATAGAAATGGGCCCCCACTGCTCCCGTGACACGGGGCTTCCCAATGGCAAGGCATTTCATTTAAACAGATGAGCTAATCTGGGTCCTGGACAACACACCTGCCTCATTCTGCTAAATAAATAAGCCTTGAACCCCCCCATACCACAACCCCCATCCCCCGCTGCTCCCACCTCATCCCGTACCACAACCCCCATCCTCCCCCGTCCCCCGCTGCTCCAGTGCCCCCGATTTATTTCTTCTTCCCATCAGACGGAGAAATGGAGAGAGGGAGAGATGGAGAGATGGAGAACAGGGAGAGAGG
>NW_024059464.1:40000-42500 GCF_016432855.1 Salvelinus namaycush | reverse complement strand
GAATGTGAAATGTCAGAAAAATAGTAGAGAGAATGATTTATTTCAGCTTTTATTTCTTTCATCACATTCCCAGTGGGTCAGACGTTTAGATACACTCAATTAGTATTTGGTAGCATTGCCTTTAAATTGTTTAACTAGGGTCAAACGTTTTGGGTAGCCTTCCACAAGCTTCCCACAATAAGTTGGGTGAATTTTGGCCCATTCCTCCTGACAGAGCTGGTGTAACTGAATCAGGTTTGTAGGCCTCCTTGCTCGCACACGCTTTTTCAGTTCACTCCACACATTTTCTATAGGATTGAGGTCAGGGCTTTGTGACGGCCACTCCAATACCTTGACTTTGTTGTCTTTAAGCCATTTTGCCACAACTTTGGAAATATGCTTGGGGTCATTGTCCATTTGGAAGACCCATTTGAGACCAAGCTTTAACTTCCTGACTGATGTCTTGAGATGTTGCTTCAATATATCCACATACTTTTTGTTCCTCATGATGCCATCAATTTTGTGAAGTGCACCAGTCCCTCCTGCAGCAAAGCACCACCACAACATGATGCTGCCACCCCCATGCTTCATGGTTGGGATGGTGTTCTTCGGCTTGCAAGCCTCCCCTTTTTTCCTCCAAACATAACGATGGTCATTATGGCCAAACAGTTCTATTTTTGTTTCATCAGACCAGAGAATATTTCTCCAAAAAGTACCATCTTTGTCTCCATGTGCAGTTGCAAACCGCAGTCTGGCTTTTTTTATGGTGGTTTTGGAGCAGTTGCTTCTTCCTTGCTGTGCGGCTTTTCAGGTTATGTCGATATGGGACTCGTTTTACTGTGGATATAGATACTTTCCTACCTGTTTCCTCCGGCATCTTCACAAGGTTTTTTTGTTGTTGTTCTGGGATTGATTTTCACTTTTCGCACCAAAGTACGTTCATCTCTAGGAGACAGAATGCATCTCCTTCCTGAGCGGTATGATGGCTGTGTGGTCCCATGGTGTTTATAATTGGGTACTATTGTTTGTACAGATGAACGTGGTACCTTCAGGTGTTTGGAAATTGCTCCCAAGGATGAACCAGACTTGTGGAGGTCTACAAATTTTTTTCTGAGGTCTTGGCGGATTTATTTTGATTTTCCCATGATATCAAGCAAAGAGGCACTGAGTTTGAAGGTAGGCCTTGAAATGCATCCACAGGTACACCTCCAATTGACTCAAATTATGTCAATTAGCCTCGCAGAAGCTTCTAAAGCCATGACATAATTTTCTGGAATTTTCCAAGCTGTTTAAAGGCACAGTCAACTTAGTGTATGTAAACTTCTGACCCACTGGAATTACGATACTGTGGATTATAAGTGAAATAATCTGTCTGTAAACAATTTTGGGAAAAATTGAGCTCCCTCTGGTGTTTCCTGAAGTCCATGACCACCTCCTCCCTGTAGGCTGTTGTAACAGTTTAACTTTAGTCCGTCCCCTCGCGAACCAGGGACCCTCTGCACACATCAACAACAGTCACCCACGAAGCATCGTTACCCATCGCTCCACAAAAGCCGCGGCCCTTGCAGAGCAAGGGGAACCACTACTTCAAGGTCTCAAAGCGAGTGACGTCACCGATTGAAACGCTATTAGCGCGCACCGCCGCTAACTAGCTAGCCATTTCACATCGGTTACACTGTCTCATCATTGTTGGTAATCAAGCCTACTACTGTTGTGTCGTCTGCAAACTTGATGATCGAGTTGGAGGTGTGCGTGGCCACGCGGTCATGGGTGAACAGCGAGTACAGGAGGGGCTGAGCACGCACCCTTGTGGGGCCCCAGTGTTGAGGATCAGTGAAGTGGAGGTGATGTTTCCTACCTTCACCACCTGGGTGCGGCCCGTCAGGAAGTCCAGGACCCAGTTGCACAGGGCGGGGTTCAGACCCAGGGCCTCGAGCTTAATGATGAGCTTGGAGGGTACTATGGTGTTGAATGCTGAGCTATAGTCAAGGATCAGCGATCTTACATAGGTATTCCTCTTAGGTATTCCTCTACAAGCGTTATGAAATGTGATAGTGTGTAATCCCCTATCTACAGTGACGAGAATTATATAGCTATGATGCGATCCTACATGATTTCCTGATTTCCACAGGCGGATCACTTTGAAGTTAAATCATGGGGAAAATGTGTATTTTACCCACTGATAGAATTGACAGGAGTTTCATGATTTTTATTTCTGGGGTGGATTATCCCTTTAACAACTCTGAGTTCATTTGATGTTTGGAACAACTTCGACATTTTATGTTTGAGAAACATGGATGAACGTCTAATTTCAACGTGACACTGTGAGAGCTTGTTGGTCCGTACAGCAGTGACTACAACAGGCCGCAGGCCATTGTACAGCACTCTGTCCCAATAGGAGGTGACAGTTGAAACCTGGCCTGGAGTCAGAACACACAGCACAGCTGGGACTAACACACAGCACAGAAGCAGCACCCAGCCAGACCAGTGCCACTCAGGTGCTGTGACACAGACTCAAATC
>NW_024059464.1:0-35000 GCF_016432855.1 Salvelinus namaycush | reverse complement strand
AGAGAGCGAAAGAGGGAGGGGGAGAGAAAGACAGAGAATGAGAGAAAAAAGTGAGATACAGAAGGGGAGGGGTAACAAGGATGGAGTAGGAGAGTGAGAGAGAGATAGGGTGAAAAATAGACCGGGGTAAATTGTTCGTTCCATTCTATTTCAAGCCTACTGTCTAAGTGAATTTCGCATCTTAATATGGAGAAAGCGCTTACTCTCTGAAATAATAAAAAAAGGTGAGGGTGGGATGAGGTGGGGGTTGGGGTTGGTGAGGGGGTGACAGTTGATGAGGTGGTGGGGGTGGTAAGAGGGTGGGGGTTGGTAAGGGGGTTGGCGAGGAGGTGGGGGTTTGTGAGGGGGTGGGGGTTGGTGAGGGGTGGGGTTTGGTGAGGGGGTGCGGATTGGTGAGAGGGGGTATGGATGGGGGTTGGTGAGGGGGTGTGGTTGGAGAGGGGGTGGGGGTTGGTTAGGGGTGGGGTGGGGGTTGGTGAGGGGGTGTGGATGTTGAGGGGTGGGGGTTGTTGAGGGGTGGGGGCTGTTGAGGGGGTGGTGTTGGTAAGGGGGTGGGGTTGGTGAGGGTGAGGGTTGGTGAGGGGGTGGGGATTGGTGGGGGTTGGTGGGGGTTGGTGAGGAGGTGGTGTTGGTGAGGGGGATAACAACGTGAGGGTATAATGCTGACAGTAAAATAAAGAAAAGTGAGAACTCAATTAATGGCTAAGAGCTGACAGGGCTGGCGCTAGCCTGCAGGTGGAGAGAGATGAGGACAGATCCTGCCTTAATGACGAGGACTCTCCTGTCTTAATGAGGCTAGCCTCAGGGCCTGACTCATTGCAAGACTGCATGGCAGACTGGCTGACTGGCTGACTGATGTCACTTGTTAAATCCACTTCAATCAGTTTTTAACAGTTTTCCATGTGTATCAAGAAAAGTCTTCCACCCAAAGGACATCCAGCCAATGGCAGTCCAGTGGTTGAAAACAGGTAATTGATGAAAGAGGACAAAGGAGGCTGACATGAATTGTGTAGAGCAACAGACGGGCTACAGTTAGCAACATTTGAATGCCACAGGATATCTGAACATCCTTGCCAATCAGGTGCATCCCTTCATGGCAGCAGTGTATCCATATGCAAATGTTTTTTTTCTCAGCAGGATAATGCCCCATGCCACAAGGCTAGGATTGTCCAGGAATGGTTACACAAACATGACAGTGAATTCAGCTTACTGCCCAGTCACCAGATCTCAATCTAGTTGAGCATCTGTGGGATGATATGGAACAAGCTATTCAGATCCACTACCAGCCAACTTGACACAACTGTGGGAAACATTGGAGTCAACATGGGCCAGCTTCTCTGTGGAACGCTTTCAACACCTTGTAGAGTCCATGCCCCAACGATATGAGGCTGTTCTGAGGGCAAAAGGGGGAGGGGTTCCACTCAATATTAGGAAAGTCCTCCTAATGTTTTTTACACTCAATCTATATCACCTAATAACACTGCAACTATCATGTAAATATACAAAGGCCTGTTATTATTTAAAATAATAGTGTGTGTATGTGTACGTGTGTGTGCCCGACACCTATCCCTGTCAATGTGGCATCCCACTTGACACAGACGTCAATTCAATATCTAGTTCACATTGGTTTAACGTAATTTAATTGAAATGTTGATTCAGCCAGTGTGTGCCCAGTGGGATTAAAGGTTATTTTAACAAATGATTCCAGAAGCTCTTTTCCCTCCCCTTACGATCCATGACCTCACTTCCTCCAAACGGTCACAGAAAAATATCCCAAAAAGGAAAAATTTCCCATAAAATAAAAATATCCCAGAATAACCAGGTTACAGAGGAACAATAAAACACAAATCACACAATGAGTTCTCAGTTCAAGTCTATCTTTCCATCCGTCAAGGCAAATATCAGATCATTTCATAACTTCCCCTTCAAATTGTTTCAACTCATGGTAGCCCCTCCAGTTAGAATGACTCCAGAGGTTTCCTGTTCACATACAACCTGTTTACTGGGGTCTTTTTCCACACTAGGTCATCATTGACTTTGGGATTTCTAGCCCTTTCCATTGACGCTGCTGCATGCATTCGATGGAACACGAACATTTGCTTTCCCAGGGAGGGAAACCTTTCCATTGAAATCTCAAATCTGTATTGCCTATTTGTATATCATAATCACATTAGGGGCTGTGTGAGCCTGGAATAAGAGAGAAGTAAAAACTTCACAGTGCCAAGTAGTAAAGTTGAGCTAAAGAAGCTGGAGTGTGGAATCACACAAACTAAACCCCCCTGAGGGAGAGAGCGAGATACTCACAGAAAGACAGCAAGAGAGAGAGAGAGAGAGAGAGAGAGAGAGAGAGAGAGAGAGAGAGAGAGAGAGAGAGAGAGAGAGAGAGAGAGAGAGAGTGAGGGCTGCTCGACTCTGCTCTGCACAGTGCTGTTGGCTGCTCGGTGTTGGGGATGATAAAGCAGTAGGGCTGATGCAGTGCCCTGACCTCCAGCTCCATCTTCAGCACCAGTACAGAGAAAGAGACAGAGAGATGCTAGCTGGTATCTAGCTGCTAAAGCACCTGCATCAATGGATGGGCTGACTGCACAGCCCTGACTCATCTTTGGCTACATGTCTAACCCAGGGAAGTCTTCGACTCCCATGAAGACACTAATGGAGCGGAGCAGCGCTCGCTGCTGGGAATGGCAAATATCCCACGGCAGCGGAAGTCTACACAGGATCAGCTTGCTCCTATCAGCCCTTCAGTGGATCTGGAACTTTCGACTTCATGTAATCTGTACAAAAGCAGTGTTGTAATCTACAACTAATGAAATGACCTGCTATTAGTGAACTAGCTACCTAATTAACCAACTAACTTACCAGATGTATTTGAAAGATAATTCTCCAGACATAAGCAACAACAGTTCACAGTTCACTGGACCCAAGTCAGAAAGTAGACTTTCAGTCTCTTAGATATGATCCCTAGAGATGCAACAGAGAGCCAAGAGTTCAATGGCAACCAATGTTTTGAGTGAGGAGCAGAAGCCAGAAACAGTGAGAGAAAATAAGAAGATTCAGAGGAGACGACTGAAGATGAAACGGGGAGATAAAAGAGAAGTGAATCAGAGATGCATTCATTCATCAAATGTTAGGGACCCCCACCCACGGACCCTCCCACAGAATAAATGTTCTGTTCCAGGGAGGAAGCCTGTTGATGAACCCGGGAGGAGGAGAGCACAGCACAGATAACGTAGAGCTGCTCTCTGCTCCTACACAGAACAAAAACAGGAATCTCCCGCGGAAACCCGTGTTTTCGTCTTCTTGTCACCGAGAGCGCAAAGGGGAAGTTATCTAATAAGACTTTTGAAGTTAAACGGCGGTCTATAGTACAACATAATGCTTAATTAAAATGAAAGTAGCAGCGTGGGAGATGACACCCAGCAGGCTCTAATAGACACCCGCAGGTTAATTAAAACAAGTCATGTCTACACGGTGCTTTGTGCTAGACTGTATTAATCATAGATGTGACTAGCATCGCTACGAAGCCTATCAATCACAGCAGACTCTATTGTGGTGTGTGCCGTAGACTTCGAGGATCATAAGACCAGCCAGTTTGACCTCACTGATAAAACATGATTCGAATGAAAGACGTGATGCACTGTATATCTGATGCCCCTTAACAGACAACTGCCTCCACCTAGAAGATGTGGCTGAGTGGAGGAACCGTGCACCTTTCCTGGTGAGGCGAGGGGATCAGAGTGTGGACAATGGAAATAAGGAGCTAGTAGATCTTTAGGAAACAGGCTTGAGGAATTTGTCTTGTCCAGGCTCAGTGAAATAATATTACACATATACTTAAACATCAAAGGGTCTGTGCAGCTGAATAAATCCACCCGGCACCCGGGCTAAACTGCTCTCATTAAGTGGTGTGGTGATACAGTCAATAAACAGATAGATAACACCCTGATACAGAGACACACTACTACTCTTCGGTGCCGACGCCATCTAACACCACCAGCCCCTGAAATGAGGCGCTGAAACGTGGTGGCAAAACACATTTCCTAAAATATGCCAACATTTGATTGAGCTTTCTTTCGTGTAAATTATGCTGCACATTAACTCCATCCGTAGCCACTGAATTTAATCCAACAATTACCGAAAGAGCTGTTGCGAATTTTCCCTGTCGCTTGCAAATTGCGGCTCCACACACGGTCTCATGGCAGATTTGCTGCTCTTTATATTTATCTGGTTCCTATGCATATTTATTTCTAATTCTTATATGGCTGCAGGCGGCGCCGTGATTCGCCATCCTGCACTAGCATTAGTGGGCCAATAATAGGGCTTAGAATTACATGTGGAACCCTGTTGTAGCCTCATGGTGGGATTTAAGGTGGGACTTATCATGTTCACAATTATTGACTCCAGAAGTGCCTTTCACTGCTCCATGAAGGGGCTGTGAGACTTGACATGGGCCAGTTTGGATAGAGGGAGATAGAGCTGAGAGGACCGGAGGAGGGAGTGCGAGGGTGGGAGAGATATTAGGGAAATGGGAAAGGGGGGATAGAGGCAGAACTTCAGCTCAGCTGAGTTGATAAAATACCCGCATGTGACAAAGACATGCTCATACACTGAAGACATATTTTTTAAAGTCAAGATGATAACTTCTTGTGCATGAAAAACAGTGTAAAGATGATTATGACCCCTCTTCGCCTGAACATCATTTATGCAGATGCTGAAACAGAGAGGACAGATACATTATTTTATTTCAAAACGTGTCCATGGTAAAAGCAATGTCTTGTCCCTCTCACGCACTGACCTTTGGCCTAAAAAGGTGAGAGGTACAGCTGTGGCAAACCTGGTCACATGTTCTGCATGGAGCTTTGTTTTCAGTCAACCCCCAAATTCCCAATCCAATCCCCTCCTGCTCCCCTTTCCAACCCACCTCAGCACTTCAAACTGCCCCCTTTCCTGTCCCAACCCCCAACCCTGATCTGAAGAACATGATGGAACATGAAGTCATGAGAACCGGACCTAGGGGGCTAAAACCTTTCTGTCCATCTTGTTGAACAAAACCTGGGGTGCTATAACCTATCTGTCATCTTGTTGAACCAGACCTAGGGGGCTAAAACCTTTCTGTCCATCTTGTTGAACAAAACCTGGGGTGCTAAAACCTATCTGTCATCTTTTTGAACCAGACCTGGGGGGCTAAAACTTATCTGTCATCTTGTTGAACAAAACCTGGGGTGCTAAAACCTATCTGTCATCTTGTTGAACCAGACCTGGGGGGCTAAAACCTATCTGCCATCTTGTTGAACAAAACCTGGGGTGCTAAAACCTATCTGTCATCTTGTTGAACCAGACCTGGGGGCCTAAAACCTATCTGTCATCTTGTTGAACCAGACCTGGGGGGCTAAAACCCATCTGTCATCTTGTTGAACCAGACCTGGGGGGCTAAAACCTATCTGTCATCTTGTTGAACCAGACCTGGGGGGCTAAAACCTATCTGTCATCTTGTTGAACCAGACCTGGGGGGCTAAAACCTATCTGTCATCTTGTTGAACCAGACCTGGGGGGCTAAAACCTATCTGTCATCTTGTTGAACCAGACCTGGGGGGCTAAAACCTATCTGTCATCTTGTTGAACAAAACCTGGGGGGCTAAAACCTATCTGTCATCTTGTTGAACCAGACCTGGGGGGCTATAACCTATCTGTCATCTTGTTGAACCAGACCTGGGGGGCTAAAACCTATCTGTCATCTTGTTGAACCAGACCTGGGGGGCTAAAACCTATCTGTCATCTTGTTGAACCAGACCTGGGGGGCTAAAACCTATCTGTCATCTTGTTGAACCAGACCTAGGGGGCTAAAACCTATCTGTCATCTTGTTGAACCAGACCTGGGGGGCTAAAACCTATCTGTCATCTTGTTGAACCAGACCTGGGGCGCTATAACCTATCTGTCATCTTGTTGAACCAGACCTGGGGGGCTAAAACCTATCTGTCCATCTTGTTGAACAAAACCTGGGGTGCTAAAACCTATCTTTCATCTTGTTGAACCAGACCTGGGGGGCTAAAACCTATCTGTCATCTTGTTGAACCAGACCTGGGGGGCTAAAACCTATCTGTCATCTTGTTGAACAAAACCTGGGGTGCTAAAACCTATCTGTCATCTTGTTGAACCAGACCTGGGGGGCTAAAACCTATCTGTCATCTTGTTGAACCAGACCTAGGGGGCTAAAACCTATCTGTCATCTTGTTGAACCAGACCTGGGGGGCTAAAACCTATCTGTCATCTTGTTGAACCAGACCTGGGGGGCTAAAACCTATCTGTCATCTTGTTGAACCAGACCTAGGGGGCTAAAACCTATCTGTCATCTTGTTGAACCAGACCTGGGGGGCTAAAACCTATCTGTCATCTTGTTGAACCAGACCTGGGGGGCTATAACCTATCTGTCATCTTGTTGAACCAGACCTGGGGGGCTAAAACCTATCTGTCATCTTGTTGAACCAGACCTGGGGGGGTAAAACCTATCTGTCATCTTGTTGAACCAGACCTGGGGGGCTAAAACCTATCTGTCATCTTGTTGAACCAGACCTAGGGGGCTAAAACCTATCTGTCATCTTGTTGAACCAGACCTGGGGGGCTAAAACCTATCTGTCATCTTGTTGAACCAGACCTGGCGGGCTAAAACCATCTGGTCAAAATATATAGCCGACCAAACAGCAGACAAAAAAACTCCAAAGCCCGCTTGCAATTCACACAAAATCAATGGTGAGACCAACATGAGTGCTGTACAGTTTTACGTTCAATGTGAAGCTCCTGTCGTGGACAGAAAGAAAAGGGACTGAAATAAAGCAGTAGAAACATTGTAAATATCAGCCCACTGTTTCTTTGTTCAGCCATTATAATAAATCATAGGTTGAGGAGAGTAAGTAGAATAAAACTGGAAATATGAAGAAAACACAGAGGGGTTTGACCTACTTCCATTGGCAGCAAACCAATCACAAGCAGCTAGCACCCATATCTAAACATATGCCTGGGGAAGAAACTAACTCTACACATGCAGGGAGGGAGGTAGGAGGGGTAGGAAGGGAGGGAGGGAGGGAGGGGGAGGAAGGGAGGGAGGGAGGGAGGGAGGGAGGGAGGGGGAGGAAGGGAGAGAAGGAGCTAAAGCACTGAGAAGATCTGCTTTAGCTGTACTAGAGAAGTGAAGACCTCTAGCCATGCAGTTTGGCATTTATGATGACTCATGTACTGGAAGCAGCTCTGCAGAGTGGTCACTAGCTGGCACAGCCACAAATCAAATCAAATCAAATTGTATTTGTCACATGCACCGAATACATGTGCCTACATGCGCCGAATAAACATTTCACCTTACAGTGAAATGCTTGCTTACAAGCCCTTAACCAAAAAGGCTTTACCTTAAAAAAATAAGTGTTAAGTTAAAAATAAACAAGTAAAAAATAGATTATAGAAAATAAAAGTAACAACTAGTTAAACAGCAGTAATAAAATAACAAGCGAGGCTATATACAGGGGCTACCAGTACAGAGTCAATGTGCGAGGGCACCAGTTAGTTGGGTAATTGCGGTAGTATGTACATGTAGGTAGAGTTAAAGCGACTATGCATAGATTATCAATAGAGAGTAGCAGCAGTGTAAAAGAGGGGTCTGGGTAGCCCTTTGAGTAGCTGTTCAGGAGTCTTATGGCTTGGGGTAGAAACTATTAAGAAGCCTTTAGGACCTCGACTTGGCGCTCCGGTACCGCTTGCCGTGTGGTAGCAGAGAGAACAGTCTATGACTAGGGTGGCTGGTCTTAGAACATTTTTAGGGCCTTCCTCTGACACCGCCTGGTGTAGAGGTCCTGGATGGCAGGAAGCTTGGCCCCAGGGATATACTGGGCCGTACGCACAAAGTAATACAATCTGATTTGAAAACTAACCCCTAACCTTAAACCTAACCTAAACCACACTGCTAGCCCGAATGCCAAACATTAACCTTAAATGAACACCAAAATTGCAAATGTTTGTTTTTATGATTTTTTATGATATAGCCTATTTTGACTTTTTGGTATTTGGTGTTTTATTAGGATCCCCATTAGCTGTTGCAAAAGCAGCAGCTACTCTTCCTGGGGTCCACACAAAACATGAGACATAATACAGAATTACATAATACAGAACATCAATAGACACGAACAGCTCAAGGACAGAACTACATAACATTTTTTAAAGGCAAACGTAGCCTACATATCAATGCACACAAACTATCTAGGTCAAATAGGCGTTGTGCCGTGAGTCGTTGCCTTATCTGGTTTTTGAAATCAGGTTTGCTGTTTATTTGAGAAATATGAGATGGAAGGAAGTTCCATGCAATTGGGGCTTTGTATAATACTGTACGCTTTCTTGAATTTGTTTTGGATTTGGGGACTGTGAAAAGACCCCTGGTGGCATGTCTGGTGGGATAAGTGTGTGTCAGAGTTGTGTGTAAGTTGACTATGCAAACAATTTGGTATTTTCAACACATTAATGTTTCTTGTTAAAAGAATAAGTGATGCAGTCAGTCACTCCCCAACTCTTAGCCAAGAGAGACTGGCATAGTATTTATATCAGCCCTCTGATTACAATTAAGAGCAAAATGTGCCGCTCTGTTCTGGGCCAGATGCAGCTTAACTAGGTCTTTCCTTGCAGCGCTGGAGCACATGACTGGACAATAATCTGGACAATTTCTTTCAACCAATCATCAGTCATTTGTGTCAGTGCAGTACATGTTGAGTGCCCTTCTCTATAAGCATGCTGAAAGTCTGTTGTTAATTTGGTTACAGAGAAATAGCATTGCATTTGGTCAAACACATTTTTTTTCAACAGTTTCTTTAAGAGCTTGCAGCAAGCTTATAGGTATGCTGTTAGAACCAGTAAAATGCCGCTTTACCACTCTTGGGTAGCGGAATTACTTTGGCTTCCCTCCAGGCCTGAGGACAAAGACTTATCTCTAGGCTCAGATTAAAAATATGACAGACAGGAGTGGCTATAGAGTCAGCCACCATCCTCAGTAGCTTTCCATCTAAGTTGTCAATGCCAGGAGGTTTGTCATTATTGATCGATAACAATAATTGTTCCACCTCTCCCACACTAACTTTACAAAAGTCAAACTTGCAATGCTTTTCTTTCATTATTAGTTTTTTTATGCATGAATACATTTGCTCACCGTTTGTTGTTGGCATTTCCTGCCTAAGTTTACCCACTATTCCAATGAAATAATCATTAAAATAATTGGCAACATCAGCTGGCCCATCTAGCTGAAACCGCTCAGTTCTGCCTCCAGGGCAGGACTGATGACAATAAACTTCAAAAATGCTCTTAGGGACTTCTCCACCTCCAGATGCATGCTCCCCACTCTCCTCTTTTCTCTCTTCTATCCATCACTTGAGTTTATCTTTAATTGTACCGTACACATTTTTTTTTGTATGTCTTTCTGGCAGTGAAAAGGAGTGATGGTATGGAGAGAGGTGGGGGGTTTGTAGTGTGTATTGTCAGGCAGTTGGGATCTCTGGGTGGTGGTGGTGGTGGTGGGGGCTGGCCGCCTGGGGGAGCCAGGGCTGTGGATCAGGTTCCTGGGCCAGCTGTCTCAAGTGCAGTGAGACCCTGACAGACAGAGCAGGATAATAGGAACAGGAGCTCTGTAACACGAGCCTCATATCTATAAAATCATCTCCACGGTCACAACTATTGGCTTTGGATCCACCACACACATATGCACACGCACGCACGCACGCACGCACGCACACACACACACACACACACACACACACACACAAACACACACACACACACACACACACACACACACACACACACACACACACACACACACACACACACACACACACACACACACACACACACACACACACACACACACACAAACCTAATATGTCTAGTCGAGTGAGAATTTTAATTGATCTGAAAGCGGAAGGTGCTTATTGCAAAAACAGTCTAATCTCTGGAATTGTGTCTGGGCAAACAAGCCCCTTCCTCATCTCCCTCTCCCATGCCTCTTTGCCAAAGTACCAGGGTCAGGGTAAGGACTATGGACTATGGTCACCATGCGGTCATTACGCCCAATGCACTGTGTTTGTGTCACCTATGGATCTGCAGGGGTGAAGGAGACCACAAGGTGTAAATGTATTCTCTCAGTGTTGCACTGTACAGCCTAGCCTGGTGGCTCGCTCTGTACAGGGTTTACACAGCGGATGGATGGGACTGAATGTGACATGGAAAGGTAGAGGCAAACAACCATGTTATCAGGTTGGGTTCAAGTGGATAAGCTTTGAGACCCTTCTGTCACTTGTTGGGTTGCAAAGTTCACGGTATTTTACCAAAATTACCAGAATCTTCAGTCATTTTGATAATTTACAGAAAATCTATGGCAATCTATGGTAACATTGTTAATTTATGCATGAATATATACAGTACCAGTCAAGGTATCTCTGGGTCTTCCTTTCCTGTGGTGGTCCTCATGAGAGCCAGTTTCATCAAAGCACTTGATGGTTTTTGCAACTGCACTTGAAGATACTTTAAAAGTTATGGAAATGTTCCGTATTGACTGACCTTCATGTCTCTTTGATTATTTGAGCTGTTCTTGCCATGATATGGACTTGGTCTTTTACCAAATAGGGACATCTTCTGTTGTCCATGAGTTTCTAATCAATATCATCTAAAAAGCATCTAAACAAGAATTGGATTATTCTCAATTAACTCTACAACTCTTCCACCAGTTTGTCGTCAAAACATTGACAACAAATACATATTGACATAATAAAACAAAATAAAAGTATGTGAAGAAATATATAAAGGATATTTCATGCTGAATCCCACATGAATATTTTTCATTTAACCTTTATTTAACTAGGGAAGTCAGTTAAGAACAAATTCTTATTTAAAATGACGGCCTACCCCGGCCAAACCCTAAATTGGACGACGCTGGGCCAATTGTGCGCCGCCCTATGGGATTCCCAATCACGGCCGGTTGTGATACAGCCTGGAATCGAACCAGGGTCTGTAGTGATGCCTCTAGCACTGAGATGCAGTGACTTAGACATATTAAAAACCAACAGTATTCACTAAGTTGATTGTTTATATTTAGGATGATGTTTTACAGCATTATCATTTTATTTTAATATTTAAAATCATTTTTAAAAATCTGATATTTTACATGTGATCAGGCCACACAGAGCCAGAGATAAATACAGACACCTGTGATAATATGAAGTACCAAAAAGGGCCACTAGATGTCTTGTGATAAATTGCATACAATTCTTGAAAGTTACCAACATTCTGTCAGTTTACTGGTAAACAAAAGTTTCCAGTAAAATACCCACCCCTTGCAATCCTAGTTACAATCAGTATACTTGATGTTCATCCATGCAGGCAGGCAGCTCCAGGATTCTCACTCTCTCCGTGGATCTTTAATCATTTATACAACATGACATGGAACACAGGCCTACATGTCTTTCTCTCTAGCTCTTCCTCTCTCTCTCTCTCTCTCTCTCTCTCTCTCTCTCTCTCTCTCTCTCTCTCTCTCTCTTTCTTTCCCTCCTTTTCTTTCTGTCATGGAAATAATCATTTTAGCTGTGACATGCTGTTCACTGTGGTGTTGCAGAATTCCTTGTCAATATTCTATTTATTTACACAACACACACTGGAAAAGATTAAAGGAATGTGTATTAGATTATCAAAGGCACGGAAGCAACCCGACAGTGAGGTTAAATCATAATAAGAAATTCAAGCAATTACAGTGGATTATTGAAGTTGTTTGGCTCACGCTATGCTGTTATACCCATGTTATTAACACATATTACTGACGGACTATGAGACTAAGGATTCCAATGGAAAACACCATTGGCATGTCAAATATAGGTCTGTATTAAGTTTCATGGAAAATATAGCCAGTGTATAATAGCTTGTGACCCACGATAATCCATCGGAATCCTATTTAAAGTGGAACAAAAATTATAAATGAGAGAAATAAAGGATAAAAGGATGAAATATGTACAGATAAAATCAAAACATACAGGAATCCCGTTAGAAAAACACAAAAGCAGTATTTTCTCTACGTGTTTTCTCCTGAAGGGTAGCTTTGCTTTAACTCAGAGGTTTCTACAGGCACAAACACTATTCCCTGTTTGGAATTTGACAACAATGTCAAATAACAGCAGTGGTCTTACTGAATCAAGCACACTAATCTTTCACTGAAAGTAATTAGAGTACCAGATATCACACACTAACTGTTTGATTGGAAAGAGCCTGAGGACTAGTACTGTAGCAACAGAGGGCAGGGAGGCTGGGGGTAAGAGGTGGTTGTGCCTGACTGCATCAGACGTCACACTTTGGGATAGTGGCTCTTTCATCTACCCCTAACCCAGAGCCTGATATACTGTAGGACCCCACAACCTCTACCCCCAGCTTCTCTTCCCTCTGTCTTCAGTCTGTCCCTGTCCTCCTTTGCCCTCCGCTGTCTCTCATCATCTCTCCCCTCTCCCATTCTCCTCCACTCTCTTGATAATTTCCTCCATCCTCTCTCTTTTCTCTGACATGGAACTGTCTATTTCTCTCTCCCTTCTCTAACCCCTGGGCATGAAGCACCCATCTCTCTCTCATCCCCTGTCCCTTCCTCCCTCTCCTCCTCTTAAACATCCACATCTACTCTTCCACTCTTTCTCCAATCCGCTCCCTTTCTACACCTTCTCCTCTACTCCTCCTGTTCTCACCCCTGTGACCTGAGAGACACGGCACAGCACATTGACCCCGGAATGCTAGGGTATACCCAATTACTGGGACTTTTTCGCTCGGCTTCCGTCTCTTCCAATTTCCAAATCCGCAGGACAAACCATGAATATGTACACGGGCAATTCTGGTAATATTCTTCAGCGCTATTAAAGTTAACCAACGATAAACCAAGTGAATGCTTATGCTGGCGTGGGCTCAAACTAGACCTAATAATGTGTGATTGTAGACGGGGGAGGGCTAGGGGTTAGCGCTAGTTGGTGTGGAGGAGTGTGTGTAAACAGCCTGCATAAGGGCATTATTTTTTAAATCCCGCTTACTGAAGGCTTAAAGGTAACATTGAACAGCATTACAGCAAAGTAGTAATACTGTTATTGTGGGACAGGTTCAAAAGTTCATGCTGAGGTCTCGTCGACCCAAACCCCGATGTCCACCGGAAATAGTGCTGCCTAGATGAATCCACTGATCATCCCCTCCCAGCAAAAGAGCTGGAATAGTGAGCGTGCTTTCAGAGATGGGGCTGGCTTAGCTGCTAGGGCGCTGGAACACTTAGCACTGCCTCTCTGAAGCCCTCTTCCACTGCGGTCAGGGGTCATTCACACGTTGCTGTACGAGGACAGACACAGCAAGGCTTTGATTAAACCTGATTAAACACTATAACTGGGAGAGTATTAGCAGTACAATGCCATTTAGATAAAGACATTCTCTTTTCCCACGGTCAGACAGCACTACAACACATCCATGTTTACAAACTCACAGGGGTGTCAAGTCTGGACTAAAATGACGATTGGAAACTTACTTACATGAGTGTCAGTTTAAACATATAGTTATTGCTAGTTTCTAGGGCATGCAATACTCCAATTTACAGTGATCTGCATTTCCTCAGCAAACAGGCAGTGTTTCTACTTTTATTATGTTGCTTGGTAATACAGTGACAGATGAGCAGAGTGATGGAGGGGATTAGGTGACCATGGTTACTCTGTTTTGTCCCAGTAGCCCTGCTGGATGTGGTAGAGAGGTCAGAAAAGTGAGGAACAAACTACACAGAGAGAGGTAGACAGAAGGGGAGCAGGTGGGAGAGAGGGAAGAAAATAGGTTATCAACTCTAGCCCAACTTCTAGCCCATCTCTAGCCCCACCTCTAGCCCAACTTCTAGCCCCATCTCTAGCCCATCTCTAGCCCCACCTCTAGCCCCACCTCTAGCCCAACTTCTAGCCCCATCTCTAGCCCATCTCTAGCCCCATCTCTAGCCCAACCTCTAGCCCCATCTCTAGCCCCACCTCTAGCCCCATCTCTAGCCCCATCTCTAGCCCCATCTCTAGCCCTACCTCTAGCCCCATCTCTAGCCCCATCTCTAGCCCCATCTCTAGCCCTACCTCTAGCCCCATCTCTAGCCCCAGATCTAGCCCCATCTCTAGCCCCATCTCTAGCCCTATCTCTAGCCCCACCTCTACCCCAAATTCTAGCCCCATCTCTAGCCCCATCTCTAGCCCCACCTCTAGCCCCATCTCTAGCCCCACCTCTAGCCCCATCTCTAGCCCCATCTCTAGCCCCATCTCTAGCCCCATCTCTAGCCCCATTTCTAGCCCCATCTCTAGCCTCACCTCTAGCCCCATCTCTAGCCCAACATCTAGCCCCATCTCTAGCCCCATCTCTAGCCCAACCTCTAGCCCCATCTCTAGCCCCACCTCTAGCCCCATCTTTTGCCCCACCTCTAGCCCCATCTCTAGCCCTACCTCTAGCCCCATCTCTAGCCCAACCTCTAGCCCCATCTCTAGCCCGATCTCTAGCCCCACCTCTAGCCCCACCTCTAGCCCCATCTCTAGCCCCACCTCTAGCCCAACCTCTAGCCCCATCTCTAGCCCCATCTCTAGCCCCACCTCTAGCCCCACCTCAGCTCCAACCCCAGCCCCACCTCTAGCCCCAGCTTAAGCCCCATATCCAGCACCAAATCTAGCCCCACCTCTAGCCCAGCTTAAGCCCCGTATCCAGCACCAAATCTAGCCCCACCTCTAGCCCACTACTAGCCCCACCTCTAATCCCCCCTCTAGCCCCACCTCTAGCCCAATACTAGCCCCACCTCTAGCCCCATCTCTAGTCCCATCTCTAGCCCCACCTCTAGCCCATCTCTAGTCCCATCTCTAGCCCCATCTCTAGCCCCACCTCTAGCCCATCTCTAGCCCCATCTCTAGCCCCACCTCTAGCCCCACCTCTAGCCCATCTCTAGCCCCATCTCTAGCCCCATCTCTAGCCCCATATCTAGCCCCACCTCTAGCCCATCTCTAGTCCCATCTCTAGCCCCATCTCTAGCCCCACCTCTAGCCCATCTCTAGCCCCATCTCTAGCCCCATCTCTAGCCCCATCTCTAGCCCCACCTCTAGCCCCACCTCTAGCCCATCTCTAGCCCCACCTCTAATCCCCTTCTAGCCCCATCTCTAGCCCCACTTCTAGCCCATCTCTAGCCCCAGCTCTAGCTCCAGCTTAAGCCCCATATCTAGCCCCATATCTAGCCCCACCTCTAGCCCCACATCTAGCCACAGCTCTAGCCCCACCAATAGCCCATCTCTAGCCCCACCTCTAGTCCCATCGCTAGCCCCATATCTAGCCTCAACCCCAGCCCCACCTCAAGCCACCCCTCTAGCCCAATACTAGCCCCACCTCTAGCCCCACCTCTAGCCCAATACTAGCCCCACCTCTAGTCCATCTCTAGCCCCACCTCTAGCCCCACCTCTAATCCCCTCTCTAGCCCCACCTCTAGCCCCACCTCTAATCCCCCCTCTAGCCCCACCTCTAATCCCCCCTCTAGCCCCCTCTCTAGCCCCAGCTCTAGCCCCAGCTCTAGCCCCAGCTCTAGCCCCAGCTCTAGCCCCAGCTCTAATCCCCCCTCTAGCCCCACCTCTAGCCCCACCTCTAATCCCCCCTCTAGTCCCACCTCTAGCCCCAACTCCACCTCTACATCCAGCCCCATTATTGGCCGTATAACATGTGTTTCTATGCCTGACTCCTGTCCAGCACCAGCAGACCTGGAGAGAGGCAGGATTTACGAGACCACTTTCTGAGGCCAGCTCCACTCCTAGCTCCCCCTGCTCTAATGCACACCCAGCTTGGGCAAGCCGCGCGGGGAGGGGGGGGGGTAATATTCCTCCCACTACTGTGATTAGTTGTGCTCACTAGGGCTCCCCTGATTGTTTTTTTTATGTTTACGTTTAAGGCCCACGTCCTCCAACTCAGCCACCACCAGTGATATGTTGCAGCCGTAATTGGGAAAGCAGCGTTGTGTCATGAAACGGTACTCGGCTGCAACACGTTTGATGAAGTGAGTGCTTTAATTTGGAGTTAGGCAACTCAAATCACTGAGCGAGGGAGGATGAGAGGCAGACAAAACAAGGGGAAGAGAGCAATGAAGAAAAAAAGAGATAGACAAATACAAATGTAATCTCTGAAGAGATGTTTAATTGTCACAAAAACATATCGGGCAATTTGCGTAGCATCCGTGGAGGGCGAGCAATTTTCTTGTTCATGCTTAAGCACTCTGTCTGGCTGCCAAGAGAAGCCAACAGTGGTGAATGAAGTGGTCCACTAAGCCAACTCCAAGAAGGCAGGAGCACTAATGGCTTTTCCAGAGAGGAACAAAACAACAACAACAAACAAAAACAACAACATCAACTATGACTGGAGTCCATTTGGATGTGTCTCTGCGGTCATGGACTGATGAAGTCTGTGGTATATGTCTGTATTTGCGGTGCTATGTATGCACTACGCAAACACACACACAGACAAAGGGCTGATCAGTCACCCAAATGAAGATCAGTCATACAGACATGCAAATACAAAATGTTGTATTGAGAAAAACATCAGACATGTTTTGGCCAGAGCTATACTGATTATATGACTCTTGCAGTAGTGTGTGCATACATTTTCGAACTGGGAATCCACAAGCGCCATGCTCTACACACCATTATATCAACTATTAATAAATGTGATGACATCTGTCTTTCCCTCTCTTTCCTCTCTCTCTCTTCCTCTCTCTCTCAACCTTCCTTCTTTCCTCCTCTCTCTTTCCCTCTCCCACCTTCCCCCTCTCTCTCCCTCCCTTTCACACCTTTCTCTACCTCTCTCTCTCCCTCCCTCTCCAACCTTCCCCCTCTCTCTCTCCCTCTCTCCCACATTACCCCTATCTCTCCCTCTCCCACCTTTCTCCACCTCTCTCTCTCTCTCTCTCTCTCTCTCTCTCCCCCTCCTCTCTCACTCTTTCTCCCCCTCCTCTCTCTCTCTATGTCATTTATAAGTGCTACAATTAACAAGCCTGTGTAATATGTATGCTGATGTATAAGCCATTCATAAGCATGTATAGATATTTAAACCATTTACAATGTCTTATTCATTTTCAATAACATCTCTGAATTTGTGGCCCAGAAAATGTCTTCCATACTGTTTGTGCACTTCAATACAAACTCTCACAGAGACACACGCTGCCACTACACAATACATTCAGCACTGTATCACATTAGCCTTTGTTAGTATTGTCATTGCAGGCTATAGGACCTTTCTGGGCTTCCTTGTGGCTGCTTGTAAATCTCCAGCAGCAGGAAATGCTCAGTTATACATTCTTTCACATCCAATAATGCCCTCACTGCTCAGCCTTACTGAAAATATCCACACAACTCATCTCCGGCATTAAATCCCTGCGACACAAACACGCACTCGCATGCACAAGCACAAGCACACACGCACATTTGCACGCACACACGTGCACGCTAACACACACATGCTGATACAGCTCAAATCAATTTCACCCGCCCTCATCATGCCTGTCCAGTCTTTGGCTCCACACCCCCTTGTGTGAAGGACCAATCATCTTCATTGCTGGTGCCTTGGGTACATTGTGGGGTAAGATGGGGGGAGAAAGAGAGGGAGAGAGAGTGTGTTTGATAATGAGACTTTGTCTCATACGCTTGTGCTTTGTCATTACTGCAGCATAACAAGCCCACTTGTGCTTTGAGCTTCTGCCAAAACTCCCTGCCTGGCCTGTGTAGAGGAGCAGAGCTGAGCTGAGGTCAACACACAGTACTACCACAGACCCAAACTCCCTGCCTGGCCTGTGTAGAGGAGCAGAGCTGAGCTGAGGTTAACACACAGTACTACCACAGACCCAAACTCCCTGCCTGGCCTGTGTAGAGGAGCAGAGCTGAGCTGAGGAGCAACAGACAGTACTACCACAGACCCCAACTCCATGCCTGGCCTGTGTAGAGGAGCAGAGCTGAGCTGAGGAGCAACACACAGTACTACCACAGACCCCAACTCCCTGCCTGGCCTGTGTAGAGGAGCAGAGCTGAGCTGAGGTTAACACACAGTACTACCACAGACCCAAACTCCCTCCCTGGCCTGTGTAGAGGAGCAGAGCTGAGCTGAGGAGCAACACACAGTACTACCACAGACCCAAACTCCCTGCCTGGCCTGTGTAGAGGAGCAGAGCTGAGCTGAGGAGCAACAGACAGTACTACCACAGACCCAAACTCCCTCCCTGGCCTGTGTAGAGGAGCAGAGCTGAGCTGAGGAGCAACAGACAGTACTACCACATGGTTATTCAAAGGGTTCTCCTATGGGGATGAACCCTTTTAGGTTGTAGATGGCACCTTTTCATCTAAGACTGTTGTTCAGATAGTGATGAGTATGAGTTTCATTCAGAAAGGGACTCAGGGTTTGAGTGACTGCAGGGATCAATGCGACCTGCGATGTAAAACATCTCCTGCCAGGTAACCATCCTGGGAGTGGCATACCCCTGAGCTGATCCTGGGTCAGTACTGTACTCATCCGGGCTACCCTGTAATGTGAACATTACTGTCTGAGGGGTTACTTTTTTTCATAGAATGTGAAGAGGGCGGAGTGGGGAAAGGGAAGAGGAGACGGGAAAGGGGAAAAAAGGGAAGGGAGGAGGTGGATAACTTAGGGAGAGAAGAGAGAACGAGAGAGATGTGTGTGATGTGTTGGCGGCCCCACAGTGTTGGCATGACATGGAGAGTTGCTCACCCGGCACGGGGCACACTCTGAAGCAGACCTGTCAATCAAACATGTCCAACATTAAATTTACACCCGTCCCCGTCCAGATGCACCTGGAAGAGCTCAAGCACCCCATCCTACCCCACTCACAAGAAAAAGAAAGAGAGAGAGAGAGAGAGAGAGAAAAGGAGTAGAGAGGGGGTGGGCAGGAGGGAGAAAGAAAGAGAGAGAGAAGCCAGATGTTTGCCTGGCCTTGCCTCTCCTTGCTTGGCTAGGCCTGGAGGGTGGGTGAGGGGTGGGTGGAGGAGGAGGGCAGTGGTGGACGTGTGCACTCTGTTGTGACTAGTACCAGATGTGCTCCATTGACCCAAATCACCCAGGCAGTAGACATGCCACATAGGCCTGGATCTCCCAGATCCCAGACCCACAGCACAATCAGACACACACCTGTTTTCATTCACATGCCTCGCTGGGAGAGGTGCATCCTGGGAAACTCTTTTTTTATCACTCTCATCTATTTTTATATTTTCCCCCACATATTAGAGTTGTCACTTTTTTCCCTCTTGTCAAACTCATCTTTGAGATGTTTACTCTGGGGGATAATAAGGAACTCTAACAGATTTCACGGTTTAGAATAAACACACTAATGACATGGTGGAAATATTAATTGAATTTCCCATCCAAACACCAAAGTGGTTCAGGGAAACAAGATATTCTGATGAGATGGCTGTTTGATTTGGGTCCTTGTTTCATGTTACTGATTCTGAATGATCTCAAGTAAATACACCTGCATGAACCCCAAGTGCTCCAGAGGTCAAAGGCATTCAAACATTTAAAGAATGGTAATTAAATTACCCTTGGTGGTGAATAACGTTAATTTGGTAGCCACACAAATTGCTTCCAGCTTTGGTCTTCTCTACAAAGCTGTGGTTTTCATATTTTATCGGTTAGGACTTGGAGTAACAAACAACCACTCATTTTCTAAATCTTAAGTAATCAGAGCTAATTCTGACCATTTAAACGTGTATTTGATGTTGGATGTTTTGGCTGAGCTTCACCGAGGGAGAAGGGTAGGAACTTTACAGCGTGTTAAAGCTAATACAAGCACTTCTACGGCAAATGAACTTCTATTTTCTGCTGTCTTGATTTATGAAGTGAAATTTAAAAAGTGGTCTCAGTGTGGTATTGGGGGTTTTAGGGAGGGGCCGGGGAGGGACTTAGGGTCCATATTTCAGTGGCCTTGTGGGAAGCTATGGGTCCTGTTGGGCACCTTTAATATGGCTCCAGTGAGTTCCACATGAAGTGCAGACATCACAGCACAATAACTCTTCATCAGGACCTGGGCCCTCGCCAGCCCAGCTACTACCTGAGTCTCTTTGAAGAGCAACACATTTGCCCGGGTATTTAACCATGCTGTTTGAGGTCCTGGCACTGGGAGCAAGGGTAGACAAGAGAGATGGGGAGAGAGAGAGAGAGAGAGAGAGAGAGAGAGAGAGAGAGAGAGAGAGAGAGAGAGAGAGAGAGAGAGAGAGAGAGAGAGAGAGATGGAGAGAGAGATAGAGAGATGGAGAGATGGAGAGAGATCCACTTCATTTGTACATTGTTTTTATTGTTTTGAAACTTCTGTATGTGTAATGTTTACTGTACATTTTTATTGTTTATTTCACTTTTGTATATTTTCTACCTCACTTGCTTTGGCAATGTTAACACATGTTTCCCATGCCAATAAAGCCCCTTGAATTGAATTGAATTGAATTGAGAGAGAGATGGAGAGAGAGATGGAGAGAGAGATAGAGAGAGAGATGGAGAGATGGAGAGAGAGAGATGGAGAGAGAGAGAGAGAGAGATGGAGAGGGAGATGGAGAGATGGAGAGAGAGAGAGATGGAGAGATGGAGAGAGAGAGAGATGGGAAGAGATGGAGAGAGAGAGAGCGAGGGAGAGATGGAGATAGAGAGAGAAAGAGAGCTGGAGAGAGAGAGATATGGAGAGAGAAAGAGGTAGAGAGAGAGATGGAGAGAGGGAGAAAGAGAGATGAAGAGAGATGGAGAGAGAGAGATGGAGAGAGAGATGGAGAGAGAAGGGGAAAGAGAGAGATGAGAGAGTTGGAGAGAGAGAGAGATGGAGACAGAGATGGAGAGAGAGAGATATGAGAGAGAGAAGGGGAAAGAGAGAGATGAGAGAGTTGGAGAGAGAGAGATGGAGAGAGAGAGATGAGAGAGAGAAGGGGAAAGAGAGAGATGAGAGAGTTGGAGAGAGAGATGAGAGATGAGAGAGAGAGAGAGAAGGGGAAAGAGAGAGATGAGAGAGTTGGAGAGAGAGAGATGGAGAGAGAGAGAGATGAGAGATGGGAGAGAGAGAGAGAGAGAGATGAGAGATGAGAGAGAGAGAGAGAGAGAAGGGGAAAGAGAGAGATGAGAGAGTTGGAGAGAGAGAGAGTTGGAGAGAGAGAGAGATGAGAGATGAGAGAGAGAGAGTTGGAGAGAGAGAGAGATGAGAGAGAGAGAGAGATGAAGAGAGAGAGAGATGAGAGAGAGAAGGGGAAAGAGAGAGATGAGAGAGTTGGAGAGAGAGAAAGGAAAGGAAGAGAGAAAGCAGTATGGTGGCAAAGTCAATTGAGGTTTGAACTGTGATGAAATAATCCACTTCATGAAGTGACAGGGATTGCAGCAGCGAGCAGCGTCAACCCCCTGGCGACCTGTCGGCTTGTTTCATAACCAAGCACTCTTCATCAGACTGCTGATCATCAGGTAGCCTGGCGATTAGAGAGGCGAGCCAACAACCAGATGGTTGCCAGTTCAAATCCTTGTTCCGACTGAACAAATCTGTTGGGAAGTGAGCTGGCAACTGGAGGGTTGCTGGTATCACATCCTAGATATTATTGCCTACTGTTTAGCCCTTGAGCAAGTTTCAGTTGGACCTTGTGTGCAATTGACCAATAAAATGATCTTAATCAAACAAACCTCGCCCTGCTCATTGTTTACCAGCTATAAATTGTTATGCCCGCACCCATCAACTTGTGTTTCCTAGGTCACCATAGCAACACCCACCCGTAGCACGCGCTCCAGCAGGTATATTTCACTGGTCATCCCCAAAGCCAACACCTCCTTTGGCCGCCTTTCCTTACAGTTCTCTGCTGCCAATGACTGGAACGAATTGCAAAAACCACTGAAGTTGGAGACAGTACTGACTTAACTCTCTCACTAACTTTAAGCATCAACTGTCAGAGCAGCTTACCGATTGCTGCAGCTGTACATAGCCCATCTGTAAATAGCCCATCCAACTACCTACCCATCCCCATATTTGTTTTTGTTTTTCTGCTCTTTTGCACACCAGTATTTCTACTTGCACATCCTCATCTGCACATCTATCACTCCAGTGCTAATTGCTAAATTTAAGTTACTTCGCCATTGTGGCCTATTTATTGCCTTACCTCCTTACTTCATTTGCACACACTGTACACATATTTTTCTATTGTGTTATTGACTGTACGCTTGTTTATCCCATGTGTAACTTTGTGTTGTTGTTTTTATCACACTGCTTTGCTTTATCTTGGCCAGGTCGCAGTTGTAAATGAGAACTTGTTCTCAACTGGCCTACCTGATTAAAGAAAGGTGAAATCTATATTTTTTAAATACCCAGAGCACATCATCAATAACATTAGCCCAGTTCTAGTACCGCACCATCTCAGTGCTAGCTAGTTTCTAATAGCAGTGCTTACTTGCTCCAGAAAGGTTTGAAACCGAGAGGCGCAACTATATGTTACACTGGTAACACCTGTGACTCAGACCCAGACCACCGTTAATGGGAGAGTAGCAAAATGAGTTAACAATGTACTGAGTTTCTCGGTTTCGCTGGCGTAATAAAGCACTGGCTTGCACCTAGATGGTGCGGTACTCAAAACTAGGCTGTTTCTTGCCATGAGTAGCACAAAACTAACCCCTCACAAAAAAAGCAGAGGTGAGAAAGAATTTCAAAGGCAACATTCATCCAAGTGATCATAAACTTATATCTAACTTTAGATGAGCAATTAGATTGTTTTGGTCTGAATTGCATTGCACAAAAACAAAGGCAACAAATAATAATACATCTATTGTTATGTTAATTAACTTTTTAAACAACTTTTTATGAGACCGTTCTCCAACTATTGCCAGAGTGTATAACCCAGACAGAGATGACTCTGTTGCATTGTGTTCTGGCCTTTGATATAGCTCTGGGCTGGAACTTTTGCAACGTGTTAAATATTAACAGCAATTAACCCAGTTCAAGCTCTGCTGCAGAGTGTGAAGACAGAGTTCAAAGAGCCTGCTGCTCGGTGCGGGGCCTCTGTGCTCTCCAGCAGTTTACCTCTATCAGGGGCTACTGCAATGCACCATGGCCTAGACTGGCCTCGAACTAGCACACACACCAACATACACTAACACACTGGCACATACACACATATGTGAACATGGAATCACATCCAGTACACACACGCAAACGCGCACACTCACACGCACAGCTTTCATACACACATAGATAATTAGCCAATGCTGCTTTCTCACTCTCTCCCATTCTCTCTCTCTATTTCTCTTTCTCTCTGTCTCTTCTCTGTCACTCTCTCTCTGTTTCGCTCTTTCTCGTTGTCTCTCAGTCTCTCTCTCTCTGTCTCTTTCTCTCTGTCTGTCTCTCTCTCTCTGTATCTCTGTCTCTTTCTCTCTGTCTCTCTCTCTCTGTCTCTCTCTCTCTCTGTCTGTCTCTCTCTCCCTCTCTATTTACGCACTCATCTCTCTCCTTCTCTTTCTCCCACACAAACACAAACTCTCGCTCTCTTTCGATGTCTCTCTCTCTCTCTATTTCCATCTCTCTCTCTCTGAACTCCAGATAACCTCTACATGTAGCTACGACATTCTTTAGTGTGACATATTCACCCTGTAAATAGGTCTGGACCCCTCAGAGATCAACATATTCACCCTGTAAATAGGTCTGGACCCCTCAGAGATCAACATATTCACCCTGTAAATAGGTCTGGACCCCTCAGAGATCAACATATTCACCCTGTAAATAGGTCTGGACTCCTCAGAGATCAACATATTCACCCTGTAAATAGGTCTGGACCCCTCAGAGATCAAACGCAAACTCCATCCAGGTGCAATTGCCCCGACCTACATCTCTCCATGACTGCCTATACAACCTCCTACCCCCCTTACCTCTTGAACTCCCTACCTCCCAAACTCTCTACCCCCCTCTAGCCGCCCTGCACCCTCTTCCCATTGCCTGGCCTCTGGAGCCGGTGGCTCTGACACGTTGGCCTCAACAAAAGCCGCCTTTGTTTACAGAGACCGACCGTGGAGAGTTCGAGAGCGGCCAAGTGCTGTCAGAGGACGTGTTGGCTGGATGCTTCGCAGAGCGCTGAGAACTCGCTTGTGTACATTCGTTAACACATGATCCCGTGACCCTTTCTTTTTTTTCAATTGCACCACTTCAGAGCGTGTTAACTCTTTGTTGGATGGGTCAACAGTATCACAGCAAAGCGCCGTTTTGATTAGTTCGAGGTGTATGTTGGTGACATGCTGCTTTACTGTAGCAACCCCATATTGGTTTAGTTTGAACAGTTTGAAAAGTTAGTGTATTCCATTGGCCTGTTGAGGCGGTAGAAAAGAGAAATATAGCCCATGGATCAGCAGACAGTAGTACAGCAACATGTAATGGATCAGTAGACAGTAGTACAGCAACATGTAATGGATCAGGAGACAGTAGTACAGCAACATGTAATGGATCAGTAGACAGTAGTACAGCAACATGTAATGGATCAGTAGACAGTAGTACCATGTAATGGATCAGTAGACAGTAGTACAGCAACATGTAATGGATCAGGAGACAGTAGTACAGCAACATGTAATGGACCAGTAGACAGTAGTAACATGTAATGGACCAGTAGACAGTAGTACAGCAACATGTAATGGATCAGTAGACAGTAGTACAGCAACATGTAATGGATCAGTAGACAGTAGTACAGCAACATGTAATGGATCAGTAGACAGTAGTACAGCAACAAGTAATGGATCAGGAGACAGTAGTACAGCAACATGTAATGGATCAGGAGACAGTAGTACAGCAACATGTAATGGACCAGTAGACAGTAGTAACATGTAATGGATCAGGAGACAGTAGTACAGCAACATGTAATGGATCAGGAGACAGTAATACAGCAACATGTAATGGATCAGTAGACAGTAGTAACATGTAATGGATCAGGAGACAGTAGTACAGCAACATGTAATGGATCAGGAGACAGCAGTACAGCAACATGTAATGGATCAGGAGACAGCAGTACAGCAACATGTAATGGATCAGGAGACAGTAGTACAGCAACATGTAATGGATCAGGAGACAGTAGTACAGCAAACATGTAATGGATCAGGAGACAGTAGTACAGCAACATGTAATGGATCAGCAGACAGTAGTACAGCAACATGTAATGGATCAGTAGACAGTAGTACAGCAACATGTAATGGATCAGGAGACAGTAGTACAGCAACATGTAATGGATCAGTAGACAGTAGTACAGCAACATGTAATGGACCAGTAGACAGTAGTAAAGCAACATGTAATGGATCAGGAGACAGTAGTACAGCAACATGTAATGGATCAGTAGACAGTAGTACAGCAACATGTAATGGATCAGCAGACAGTAGTACAGCAACATGTAATGGATCAGTAGACAGTAGTACAGCAACATGTAATGGATCAGGAGACAGTAGTACAGCAACATGTAATGGATCAGTAGACAGTAGTACAGCAACATGTAATGGATCAGGAGACAGTAGTACAGCAACATGTAATGGATCAGTAGACAGTAGTAACATGTAATGGATCAGTAGACAGTAGTACAGCAACATGTAATGGATCAGTAGACAGTAGTACAGCAACATGTAATGGATCAGTAGACAGTAGTACAGCAACATGTAATGGATCAGTAGACAGTAGTACAGCAACATGTAATGGATCAGTAGACAGTAGTACAGCAACATGTAATGGATCAGTAGACAGTAGTACAGCAACATGTAATGGATCAGTAGACAGTAGTACAGCAACATGTAATGGATCAGTAGACAGTAGTACAGCAACATGTCATGGATCAGTAGACAGTAGTACAGCAACATGTAATGGATCAGGAGACAGTAGTACAGCAACATGTAATGGAACAGTAGACAGCAGTACAGCAACATGTAATGGAACAGTAGACAGCAGTACAGCAACATGTAATGGATCAGTAGACAGTAGTACAGCAACATGTAATGGACCAGTAGACAGTAGTACAGCAACATGTAATGGACCAGTAGATAGTAGTACAGCAACATGTAATGGATCAGTAGACAGTAGTACAGCAACATGTAATGGATCAGGAGACAGTAGTACAGCAACATGTAATGGACCAGTAGACAGTAGTAACATGTAATGGATCAGGAGACAGTAGTACAGCAACATGTAATGGATCAGGAGACAGTAGTACAGCAACATGTAATGGATCAGTAGACAGTAGTACAGCAACGTGTAATGGATCAGGAGACAGTAGTACAGCAACATGTAATGGATCAGTAGACAGTAGTACAGCAACATGTAATGGACCAGTAGACAGTAGTACAGCAACATGTAATGGACCAGTATACAGTAGTACAGCAACATGTAATGGATCAGGAGACAGTAGTAACATGTAATGGATCAGTAGACAGTAGTACAGCAACATGTAATGGATCAGGAGACAGTAGTACAGCAACATGTAATGGACCAGTAGACAGTAGTAAAATGTAATGGATCAGGAGACAGTAGTACAGCAACATGTAATGGATCAGGAGACAGTAATACAGCAACATGTAATGGATCAGTAGACAGTAGAAACATGTAATGGATCAGGAGACAGTAGAAACATGTAATGGATCAGGAGACAGTAGTACAGCAACATGTAATGGATCAGGAGACAGCAGTACAGCAACATGTAATGGATCAGGAGACAGTAGTACAGCAACATGTAATGGATCAGGAGACAGTAGTACAGCAACATGTAATGGATCAGTAGACAGTAGTACAGCAACATGTAATGGATCAGTAGACAGTAGTACAGCAACATGTAATGGATCAGGAGACAGTAGTACAGCAAAATGTAATGGATCAGTAGACAGTAGTACAGCAACATGTAATGGACCAGTATACAGTAGTACAACAACATGTAATGGATCAGGAGACAGTAGTACAGCAGCATGTAATGGACCAGTAGACAGTAGTACAGCAACATGTAATGGATCAGGAGACAGTAGTACAGCAACATGTAATGGACCAGTAGACAGTAGTAACATGTAATGGATCAGGAGACAGTAGTACAGCAACATGTAATGGATCAGGAGACAGTAATACAGCAACATGTAATGGATCAGTAGACAGTAGTAACATGTAATGGATCAGGAGACAGTAGTACAGCAACATGTAATGGATCAGGAGACAGCAGTACAGCAACATGTAATGGATCAGTAGACAGTAGTACAGCAACATGTAATGGATCAGGAGACAGTAGTACAGCAACATGTAATGGATCAGTAGACAGTAGTACAGCAACATGTAATGGATCAGTAGACAGTAGTACAGCAACATGTAATGGATCAGGAGACAGTAGTACAGCAACATGTAATGGATCAGGAGACAGTAGTACAGCAACATGTAATGGACCAGTATACAGTAGTACAGCAACATGTAATGGATCAGGAGACAGTAGTACAGCAACATGTAATGGACCAGTAGACAGTAGTACAGCAACATGTAATGGATCAGTAGACAGTAGTACAGCAACATGTAATGGACCAGTAGACAGTAGTACAGCAACATGTAATGGACCAGTAGACAGTAGTACAGCAACATGTAATGGATCAGGAGACAGTAGTACAGCAACATGTAATGGACCAGTAGACAGTAGTAGCATGTAATGGATCAGGAGACAGTAGTACATCAACATGTAATGGATCAGGAGACAGTAGTACAGCAACATGTAATGGATCAGTAGACAGTAGTACAGCAACATGTAGTGGACCAGTAGACAGCAGTACAGCAACATGTAATGGATCAGTAGACAGTAGTACAGCAACATGTAATGGACCAGTAGACAGTAGTACAGCAACATGTAATGGATCAGAAGACAGTAGTACAGCAACATGTAATGGACCAGTAGACAGTAGTAACATGTAATGGATCAGGAGACAGTAGTACAGCAACATGTAATGGATCAGGAGACAGTAGTACAGCAACATGTAATGGATCAGTAGACAGTAGTACAGCAACATGTAATGGACCAGTAGACAGTAGTACAGCAACATGTAGTGGACCAGTAGACAGCAGTACAGCAACATGTAATGGATCAGGAGACAGTAGTACAGCAACATGTAATGGATCAGTAGACAGTAGTACAGCAACATGTAATGGATCAGTAGACAGTAGTACAGCAACATGTAATGGATCAGGAGACAGTAGTACAGCAACATGTAATGGACCAGTAGACAGTAGTACAGCAACATGTAATGGATCAGGAGACAGTAGTACAGCAACATGTAATGGACCAGTAGACAGTAGTAACATGTAATGGATCAGGAGACAGTAGTACAGCAACATGTAATGGATCAGGAGACAGTAATACAGCAACATGTAATGGATCAGTAGACAGTAGTAACATGTAATGGATCAGGAGACAGTAGTACAGCAACATGTAATGGATCAGGAGACAGCAGTACAGCAACATGTAATGGATCAGTAGACAGTAGTACAGCAACATGTAATGGATCAGGAGACAGTAGTACAGCAACATGTAATGGATCAGTAGACAGTAGTACAGCAACATGTAATGGATCAGTAGACAGTAGTACAGCAACATGTAATGGATCAGGAGACAGTAGTACAGCAACATGTAATGGATCAGTAGACAGTAGTACAGCAACATGTAATGGATCAGGAGACAGTAGTACAGCAACATGTAATGGATCAGGAGACAGTAGTACAGCAACATGTAATGGACCAGTATACAGTAGTACAGCAACATGTAATGGATCAGGAGACAGTAGTACAGCAACATGTAATGGACCAGTAGACAGTAGTACAGCAACATGTAATGGATCAGTAGACAGTAGTACAGCAACATGTAATGGACCAGTAGACAGTAGTACAGCAACATGTAATGGACCAGTAGACAGTAGTACAGCAACATGTAATGGATCAGGAGACAGTAGTACAGCAACATGTAATGGACCAGTAGACAGTAGTAGCATGTAATGGATCAGGAGACAGTAGTACAGCAACATGTAATGGATCAGGAGACAGTAGTACAGCAACATGTAATGGATCAGTAGACAGTAGTACAGCAACATGTAATGGACCAGTAGACAGTAGTACAGCAACATGTAGTGGACCAGTAGACAGCAGTACAGCAACATGTAATGGATCAGGAGACAGTAGTACAGCAACATGTAATGGATCAGTAGACAGTAGTACAGCAACATGTAATGGATCAGTAGACAGTAGTACAGCAACATGTAATGGATCAGGAGACAGTAGTACAGCAACATGTAATGGATCAGTAGACAGTAGTAACATGTAATGGATCAGTAGACAGTAGTACAGCAACATTTAATGGATCAGTAGACAGTAGTACAGCAACATGTAATGGATCAGTAGACAGTAGTACAGCAACATGTAATGGATCAGTAGACAGTAGTACTGTCACGTTCCTGACCGGTTTTCTGTTATTTTGTATGTGTTTGACGGTCAGGGCGTGAGTTTGGGTGGGTAGTCTATGTTATGTGTTTCTATGTTTGTTAAAGGGTGACCTGATATGGTTCTCAATTAGAGGCAGGTGGTTTTCATTTCCTCTGATTGAGAGCCATATTAAGGTAGGTGTTTTCACATTGTTTGTTGTGGGTGGTTGTTTCCTGTGTCAGTGTTTTTTGCACCATACGGGACTGTATCGTTCGTTCGTTCGTTTTGTTTGTAGTCAGTACTGGTTCGTTCGTTCTTCGTTACGTGTAAGTTCGTAGTCCAGGTCTGTCTACTTCGTTTGTTGTTTTGTATTGTTGTTCAAGAGTTTTCCGTCTTCGTCTGTTCCTTGTAATAAATAATATGTCATCATACCTCGCTGCACATTGGTCTTCTGATCCCTCTCTCCTCTCCTCGTCCGAGGAGGAGGAAGAGCTAGAGAATCGTTACAGAACCACCCACCAAACCCGGACCAAGCAGCGGGACCACGAACAGTGGTCCACGAAACAAGGATTGCAGGATTTCTGGAGTTGGGAGGAAATCATAGAAGGAAAAGGACCATGGGCTAAGGTGGGAGTGAATCGCCGCTCTGGGGAGGAGAAGGAGGCAGCCACAGCCCAGGAGCGGAGATATGAAGGTACGCGGCTAGCACGGAAGCCCGGGAAGAAACCCCAAAAATTTCTTGGGGGGGGGGGGCTAAGAGGTAGTGGGCCGAGGGCAGGTAGGAGACCTGCGCCCACTTCCCAGGCTAACCGTGGAGAGCGGGAGTACGGGCAGACACCGTGTTACGCAGTAGAGCGCACGGTGTCTCCTGTACGTGTTCATAGCCCGGTGCGGGTTATTCCACCTCCCCGCACTGGTAGGGCTAGATTGGGCATTGAGCCAAGTGCCATGAAGCCGGCTCTTCATATATGGCCTCCAGTACGTCTCCTTGGGCCGGCTTACATGGCACCAGCCTTACGCATGGTGTCCCCGGTTCGCCTACATAGCCCGGTGCGGGTTATTCCACCTCCCCGCACTGGTCGGGCGACGGGGAGCATTCAGCCAGGTAAGGTTGGGCAGGCTCAATGCTCAAGGGAGCCAGTACGCCTGCACGGTCCGGTATTTCCGGCGCCACCTCCCCGCCCCAGCCCAGTACCACCAGTGCCTACACCACGCACCAGGCTTCCAGTGCGTTTCCAGAGCCCTGTTCCTCCTCCACGCACTCTCCCTATGGTGTGTGTCTCCAGCCCAGTGCCTCCAGTTCCGGCACCACGCACTAAGCCACCTGTGCGTCTCCAGAGCCCTGTATACACTGTTCCTTCTCCCCGTACTCGTCCTGATGTGCGTGCCCTCAGCCCGGTGCCACCAGTGCCGGTACCACGCACCAGGTCCATAGTACGTTTTGAGAGTCCAGTGTGCCCTGTCCCTGCTCCCCGCACTAGCCTGAAGGTGCGTGTCCTTAGCCCGGTGCCTCCAGTTCCGGCACCACGCACCAGGCCTACAGTGCGCCTCATCCGGCCAGAGCCATCCGTCTGCCCAGTGCCATCTGAGCCATCCGTCTCCCCAGCGCCATCTGAGCCATCCGTCTCCCCAGCGCCATCTGAGCCATCCGTCTGCCCAGTGCCGTCTGAGCCATCCGTCTGTCCCGAGCCATTAGAGCCGCCCGTCTGTCCCGAGCCGTCAGAGCCGTTAGTCAGTCAGGAGCCGCTAGAGCCATTCGTCAGTCAGGATCTGCCAGAGCCGCCAACCAGACAGGATCTGCCAGAGCCGCCAACCAGACAGGATCTGCCAGAGCCGCCAACCAGACAGGATCTGCCAGAGCCGCCAACCAGACAGGATCTGCCAGAGCCGCCAACCAGACAGGATCTGCCAGAGCCGCCAACCAGACAGGATCTGCCAGAGCCGCCAACCAGACAGGATCTGCCAGAGCCGTCAGCCAGCCATGAGCGTCCAGAGCCGTCAGCCAGCCATGAGCGTCCAGAGCCGTCAGCGAGCCATGAGCGTCCAGAGCCGTCAGCCAGCCGTGAGCGTCCAGAGCCGTCAGCCAGCCATGAGCGTCCAGAGCCGTCAGCAAGCCATGAGCGTCCAGAGCCGTCAGCCAGCCGTGAGCGTCCAGAGCCGTCAGCCAGCCATGAGCGTCCAGAGCCGTCAGCTAGCCATGAGCGTCCAGAGCCGTCAGCTAGCCATGAGCGTCCAGAGCCGTCAGCCAGTCATGAGCTGCCCCTCAGCCCAGAGCTGCCATTTATCCAGAACTGCCCCTCAGTCCAGAGCTGTCTCTCTGTCCGGAGCTGCCCTTCAGTCCGGAGTTGCCCCTCTATCCTGAGCTACCTCTCTATCCTGACCTACCTCTCTGTCCTGAGCTATCTCTCTGTCCTGAGCTACCTTATCCCGGTGCTGGCCCTTGTCCCGGTGCTGCCCCTTATCTTAAGGTTACCATTTAAATTAAGTGGGTGTAATATGAGGGTGGTCATTCTAAGGGGGAGACGTAAGCTGGGATTGACTATGGTGGGGTGGGGACCTCGCCCAGAGCCTGAGCCACCACCGTGGTCAGACGCCCACCCAGACCCTCCCCTAGACTTTTGGTGGTGCGTTCGGAGTACGCACCTTGAGGGGGGGGTTATGTCACGTTCCTGACCGGTTTTCTGTTATTTTGTATGTGTTTGACGGTCAGGGCGTGAGTTTGGGTGGGTAGTCTATGTTATGTGTTTCTATGTTTGTTAAAGGGTGACCTGATATGGTTCTCAATTAGAGGCAGGTGGTTTTCATTTCCTCTGATTGAGAGCCATATTAAGGTAGGTGTTTTCACATTGTTTGTTGTGGGTGGTTGTTTCCTGTGTCAGTGTTTTTTGCACCATACGGGACTGTATCGTTCGTTCGTTCGTTTTGTTTGTAGTCAGTACTGGTTCGTTCGTTCTTCGTTACTGTTAAGTTCGTAGTCCAGGTCTGTCTACTTCGTTTGCTGTTTTGTATTGTTGTTCAAGAGTTTTCCGTCTTCGTCTGTTCCTTGTAATAAATAATATGTCATCATACCTCGCTGCACATTGGTCTTCTGATCCCTCTCTCCTCTCCTCGTCCGAGGAGGAGGAAGAGCTAGAGAATCGTTACAAGTACAGCAACATGTAATGGATCAGGAGACAGTAGTACAGCAACATGTAATGGATCAGTAGACAGTAGTACAGCAACATGTAATGGATCAGGAGACAGCAGTACAGCAACATGTAATGGATCAGGAGACAGTAGTACAGCAACATGTAATGGATCAGTAGACAGTAGTACAGCAACATGTAATGGATCAGTAGACAGTAGTACAGCAACTTGTAATGGATCAGGAGACAGTAGTACAGCAACATGTAATGAATCAGTAGACAGTAGTACAGCAACATGTAATGGATCAGTAGACAGCAGTACAGCAACATGTAATGGATCAGGAGACAGTAGTACAGCAACATGTAATGGATCAGTAGACAGTAGTACAGCAACATGTAATGGATCAGTAGACAGTAGTACAGCAACTTGTAATGGATCAGGAGACAGTAGTACAGCAACATGTAATGAATCAGTAGACAGTAGTACAGCAACATGTAATGGATCAGTAGACAGTAGTACAGCAACATGTAATGGATCAGTAGACAGTAGTACAGCAACATGTCATGGATCAGTAGACAGTAGTACAGCAACATGTAATGGATCAGTAGACAGTAGTACAGCAACATGTAATGGATCAGGAGACAGTAGTACAGCAACATGTAATGGATCAGTAGACAGTAGTACAGCAACATGTCATGGATCAGTAGACAGTAGTACAGCAACATGTAATGGATCAGTAGACAGTAGTACAGCAACATGTCATGGATCAGTAGACAGTAGTACAACAACATGTAATGGATCAGTAGACAGTAGTACAGCAATATGTAATGGATCAGTAGACAGTAGTAACATGTAATGGATCAGGAGACAGTAGTACAGCAACATGTAATGGATCAGTAGACAGTAGTACAGCAACATGTAATGGATCAGTAGAGAGTAGTACAGCAACATGTAATGGATCAGTAGACAGTAGTACAGCAACATGTAATGGATCAGTAGACAGTAGTACAGCAACATGTAATGGATCAGTAGACAGTAGTACAGCAACATGTAATGGATCAGTAGACAGTAGTACAGCAACATGTAATGGATCAGTAGACAGTAGTACAGCAACATGTCATGGATCAGTAGACAGTAGTACAGCAACATGTAATGGATCAGGAGACAGTAGTACAGCAACATGTAATGGATCAGTAGACAGCAGTACAGCAACATGTAATGGATCAGTAGACAGTAGTACAGCAACATGTAATGGATCAGTAGACAGTAGTACAGCAACATGTAATGGATCAGGAGACAGTAGTACAGCAACATGTAATGGATCAGTAGACAGTAGTACAGCAACATGTAATGGATCAGGAGACAGTAGTACAGCAACATGTAATGGATCAGTAGACAGTAGTACAGCAACATGTAATGGATCAGGAGACAGTAGTACAGCAACATGTAATGGATCAGTAGACAGTAGTACAGCAACATGTAATGGACCAGTAGACAGTAGTACAGCAACATGTAATGGACAAGTAGACAGCAGTACAGCAACATGTAATGGATCATGAGACAGTAGTACAGCAACATGTAATGGATCAGTAGACAGTAGTACAGCAACATGTAATGGATCAGTAGACAGTAGTACAGCAACATGTAATGGATCAGTAGACAGTAGTACAGCAACATGTAATGGATCAGTAGACAGTAGTACAGCAACATGTAATGGATCAGTAGACAGTAGTACAGCAACATGTAATGGATCAGGAGACAGTAGTACAGCAACATGTAATGGACCAGTATACAGTAGTACAGCAACATGTAATGGATCAGGAGACAGTAGTAACATGTAATGGATCAGTAGACAGTAGTACAGCAACATGTAATGGACCAGTAGACAGTAGTACAGCAACATGTAATGGATCAGGAGACAGTAGTACAGCAACATGTAATGGACCAGTAGACAGTAGTAACATGTAATGGATCAGGAGACAGTAGTACAGCAACATGTAATGGATCAGGAGACAGTAATACAGCAACATGTAATGGATCAGTAGACAGTAGAAACATGTAATGGATCAGGAGACAGTAGTACAGCAACATGTAATGGATCAGGAGACAGCAGTACAGCAACATGTAATGGATCAGGAGACAGTAGTACAGCAACATGTAATGGACCAGTATACAGTAGTACAGCAACATGTAATGGATCAGGAGACAGTAGTACAGCAACATGTAATGGACCAGTAGACAGTAGTACAGCAACATGTAATGGATCAGTAGACAGTAGTACAGCAACATGTAATGGACCAGTAGACAGTAGTACAGCAACATGTAATGGACAAGTAGACAGCAGTACAGCAACATGTAATGGATCAGGAGACAGTAGTACAGCAACATGTAATGGATCAGTAGACA